>NC_058080.1:44245882-44545882 GCF_014858855.1 Bufo gargarizans
CTGGCGAGTGGGAGCGATTTGAAAATTTACCCTGTCAAAGTCTATGGGAAAAAAGGGGGCTTCCGGGGCCCGCCACGGGGGCCCCGGGGGTGGGATCGCTCCACAAAGTAATAGCAATCCGATCGGGAACAATCTGCACGTTTTGGTAAATTTTTGTCTATGTAGTGTAAAAACTGTGGGAGGAGTTAGGGTGGCAAATTTGGCTATAATAAGAATAAGAAGAACTAGAAAAGGTACAATTTCTGGGGAAATTGTGTGATGTGTTCTTGCCTCCACCAGTAGCTTACAACTGGAGTGGGCGGAGTAACTGGGTGGAGTGTAGACTCCACCCACTTTTATAAATTTTGACCTTTGTCTCACACTGACCCACCCTGCCGAGTTTGGGTGCTGTGAGAATGACAGCTGTTTAAAGGTTTCTTATTGAAGTCAATAGGGAAAATCTGATTGGTTGTTTGTGGCTCCGCCCACTTTTTAGCATCCCCAAAATGAGATATACATTGGCACAGTCCTCCAGTGACCAACTGTGCCAAGTTTCGGAACCCTGCCATTAACAGTCTAAGAGCAGCGGCAGTTTGAATTTTTCCCATTTAAAACAAATGGCTGAAATTTGATTGGCCGTTGTAGACCCCGCCCACTTTTTAATTTTTTTTGACCCCAGTCACCCAATGACCTACGGTGCCAAGTTTGGGTATTCTGACTTAAATATTGTGAGAATGACAGCAATTTAAAGGTTTCTCATTGAAGTCAATAGTGAAAATCTGATTTGTTGTTGTTGGCTCCGCCCACTTTTTAAATTTTTGAATCCAAATTAATCTATTACCTGATTTCAGAGATTTGAAGCCCCTGACATCAATCATGGAAGCATTTTTCAATTTTCTGCATTTTTTTTTTTCCACATTGAAATCAATGAAAGAAATCTGATTGGTTGTTTTTGGCCCCGCCCACTTTTCAAAATTTTAATCCTAATCCTAAATTGTCCAACTGTACCAAGTTTGGGGAACCTGCCATTAACAGTCTAAGAGCAGCGGCAGTTTGAATTTTTCCCATTTAAACAAATGGCTGAAATTTGATTGGCCGTTGTAGACTCCGCCCACTTTTTCATTATTTTTTTAATCCAGTCACCCAATGACCTACGGTGCCTAGTTTGGGTATTCTGGCTTAAATACTGTGAGAATGCCAGCAATTTAAAAGTTTCTCATTGAAGTCAATAGGGAAAATCTGATTTGTTGTTGTTGGCTCCGCCCACTTTTTAAATTTTTGAATCCAAAGTAATCTATCACCTGATTTCAGCGATTTGAAGCCCCTGACATCAATCATGGCAGCATTTTTCAATTTTCTGAATTTTTTTTTTCCATATTGAAATCAATGAAAGAATCTGATTGGTTGTTTTTGGGCCCGCCCACTTTTCAAAATTTTAATCCTAATCCTAAATTGTCCAACTGTACCAAGTTTGGGAAACCTGCCATTAACAGTCTAAGAGCAGCGGCAGTTTGAATTTTTCCCATTTAAACAAATGGCTGAAATTTGATTGGCCGTTGTAGACTCCGCCCACTTTTTCATTATTTTTTAATCCAGTCACCCAATGACCTACGGTGCCTAGTTTGGGTATTCTGGCTTAAATACTGTGAGAATGCCAGCAATTTAAAAGTTTCTCATTGAAGTCAATAGGGAAAATCTGATTTGTTGTTGTTGGCTCCGCCCACTTTTTAAATTTTTGAATCCAAAGTAATCTATCACCTGATTTCAGCGATTTGAAGCCCCTGACATCAATCATGGCAGCATTTTTCAATTTTCTGAATTTTTTTTTTCCATATTGAAATCAATGAAAGAAATCTGATTGGTTGTTTTTGGGCCCGCCCACTTTTCAAAATTTTAATCCTAATCCTAAATTGTCCAACTGTACCAAGTTTGGGAAACCTGCCATTAACAGTCTAAGAGCAGCGGCAGTTTGAATTTTTCCCATTTAAACAAATGGCTGAAATTTGATTGGCCGTTGTAGACTCCGCCCACTTTTTCATTATTTTTTGAATCCAGTCACCCAATGACCTACGGTGCCAAGTTTGGGTATTCTGGCTTAAATACTGTGAGAATGACAGCAATTTAAAGGTTTCTTATTGAAGTCAATAGGGAAAATCTGATTGGTTGTTTGTAGCTCCGCCCACTTTTTAATGTCCCCAAAATGTGACAGAAATTTTCAGGTTGACCCCATGACTGAGTGACCCAAGTTTGGTGAGTTTCACTCCGAAGCTGTATGAGTGACAAACATTTGCATTTTTCCAATAAAACTCTATGGGAGAAAAAAAAGAGGTTTTCGGGGGCCCGCCCCAGGGGCCCGGAGGGTGGGATCGGTTAACAAAGCACAAGCAAGATACTCGGGTATGTGCCGACCAAGAGTGCAAAGTTCGGTATTTATACTCCTAAATCTGTGGGAGGAGTAGCAATTTGAACGTCTCATTGTAGTCAATGGGGAGAATTTGATTGGTTCTGTGTGGCCCCGCCCACATTTTCGGGTCTCCGAAATGTGCTAACAAATTGCGCGTTGACCCCATGACTAAGTGACCCAAGTTTGGTGACTTTAGTTTAAAATCTGTGCGACTGGGAGCGATTTGAAAATTGTCCCTGTCAAAGTCAATGGGAAAAACATGGATTTTGGGGGCCCTGTCCCAGGGGCCCGGAGGGTGGGATCGGGTAACAAAGCAAAAGCAAGGTACTCGGGTGGGTGCCGACCAAGTCTGCAAAGTCTGAAAGTAGCTTACAACTGGAGTAGGCGGAGTAACTGGGTGGAGTGTAGACTCCGCCCACTTTTATAAATTTTGACCTTTGTCTCACACTGACCCACCCTGCCGAGTTTGGGTGCTGTGAGAATGACAGCTGTTTAAAGGTTTCTTATTGAAGTCAATAGGGAAAATCTGATTGGTTGTTTGTGGCTCCGCCCACTTTTTAGCGTCCCCAAAATGAGATATACATTGGCACAGTCCTCCAGTGACCAACTGTGCCAAGTTTCAGAACCCTGCCATTAACAGTCTAAGAGCAGCGGCAGTTTGAATTTTTCCCATTTAAACAAATGGATGAAATTTGATTGGCCGTTGTAGACCCCACCCACATTTTAAATTTTTTTGACCCCAGTCACCCAATGACCTACGGTGCCAAGTTTGGGTATTCTGGCTTTAATATTGTGAGAATGACAGCAATTTAAAGGTTTATCATTGAAGTCAATAGGAAAAATCTGATTTGTCGTTGTTGGCTCCGCCCACTTTTTAAATTTTTGAATCCAAATTAATCTATCACCTGATTTCAGAGATTTGAAGCCCCTGACATCAATAATGGCAGCATTTTTCAATTTTCTGCATTTTTCAATTTTCCCATTGAAATCAATCAAAGAAATCTGATTGGTTGTTTTTGGCCCCGCCCACTTTTCAGAATTTTAATCCTAATCCTAAATTGTCCAACTGTACCAAGTTTGGGGATCCTGCCATTACAGTCTAAGAGCAGCGGCAGTTTGAATTTTTCCCATTAAAACATATAGCTGAAATTTGATTGGCCGTTGTAGACTCCTCCCACTTTTAAACATTTGAATTCTAGTCCCCCTATTAACCGAATATATTAAGTTTAACAACCCTGCCATTAACAATGTTGAAATGGCAGCAATTTAAAAATTTCTCATTGAAGACAATGGGGAAAATCTGATTGGTTGTTTGTAGCTCCGCCCACTTTTTAACCACCTCCGGACCGCCTAACGCACATGTGCGTTCCGGAGGTGGCAGGGCTGCGCACAGTCACGCATATACGCGTCATCTCGCGATACGCGAGATTTCCTGTGAACGCGCGCACACAGGCGCGCGCGCTCACAGGAACTGAAGGTAAGCGAGTGGATCTCCAGCCTGCCAGCGGCGATCGCTCGCTGGCAGGCTGGAGATCCGAATTTTTTAACCCCTAACAGGTATATTAGACGCTGTTTTCATAACAGCGTCTAATATACCTCCTACCTGGTCCTCTGGTGGTCCCTTTTGTTTGGATCGACCACCAGAGGACTCAGGTAGGTCAGTACAGTCGCACCAAACACCACACTACACTACACCCCACCCCCCCGTCACTTATTAACCCCTTATAAACCCCTGATCACCCATGATCACCCCATATAAACTCCCTGATCACCCCCCTGTCATTGATCACCGCCCTGTCATTGATCACCCCCCTGTCAGGCTCCGTTCAGACGTCCGCATGATTTTTACGGATCCGATCCATGTATCCATGGATCCGTAAAAATCATGCGGACGTCTGAATGGAGCCTTACAGGGGGGTGATCAGTGACAGGGGGGTGATCACCCTGATTACCCTGATCACCCCCTGTCATTGATAACCCCCCTGTCAGGCTCCATTCAGACGTCCGCATGATTTTTACGGATCCGATCCATGTATCCATGGATCCGTAAAAATCATGCGGACGTCTGAATGGAGCCTTACAGGGGGGGTGATCAGTGACAGGGGGGTGATCACCCTGATTACCCTGATCACCCCCTGTCATTGATAACCCCCCTGTAAGGCTCCATTCAGACGTCCGCATGCGTTCTGTGGATCCGATCCATGTATCCATGGATCCGTAAAAAATCATGCGGATGTCTGAATGGAGCCTTACAGGGGGGGTGATCAGTGACAGGGGGGTGATCACCCTGATTACCCTGATCACCCCCTGTCATTGATAACCCCCCTGTAAGGCTCCATTCAGACGTCCGCATGCGTTCTGTGGATCCGATACATGTATCCATGGATCCGTAAAAAATCATGCGGATGTCTGAATGGAGCCTTACAGGGGGGGTGATCAATGACAGGGGGGTGATCACCCTGATTACCCTGATCACCCCCTGTCATTGATAACCCCCCTGTAAGGCTCCATTCAGACGTCCGCATGCGTTCTGTGGATCCGATACATGTATCCATGGATCCGTAAAAAATCATGCGGATGTCTGAATGGAGCCTTACAGGGGGGGTGATCAGTGACAGGGGGGTGATCACCCTGATTACCCTGATCACCCCCTGTCATTGATAACCCCCCTGTAAGGCTCCATTCAGACGTCCGCATGCGTTCTGTGGATCCGATACATGTATCCATGGATCCGTAAAAAATCATGCGGATGTCTGAATGGAGCCTTACAGGGGGGGTGATCAATGACAGGGGGGTGATCAGGGAGTCTATATGGGTGATCACCCCCCTGTCATTGATCACCCCCCTGTCATTGATCACCCCCCTGTCATTGATCACTCCCCCCCCTGGTAAGGCTCCATTCAGCCATTTTTTTTGGCACAAGTCAGTGGAAATTTTTGTCTGTTTTTGTTTTCGTTTTTTCTTACAAAGTCTCATATTCCACTAACTTGTGTCAAAAAATAAAATCTCACATGGACGCAGCATACCCCTCACGGAATCCAAATGCGTAAACATTTTTAGACATTTATATTCCAGACTTCTTCTCACGCTTTAGGGCCCCTAAAAAGCCAGGGCAGTATAAGTACCCCACATGTGACCCCATTTCGGAAAGAAGACACCCCAAGGTATTCCGTGAGGGGCATATTGAGTCCATGAAAGATTGAAATTTTTGTCCTAAGTTAGCGGAAAGTGAGACTTTGTGAGAAAACAAACAAAAAAAAATCAATATCCGCTAACTTATGCAAAAAAAAAAAAAATTCTAGGAACTCGCCATGCCCCTCATTGAATACCTCGGGGTGTCTTCTTTCCAAAGTGGGGTCACATGTGGGGTATTTATACTGCCCTGGATTTTTAGGGGCCCTAAAGCATGAGAAGAAGTCTGGGATCCAAATGTCTAAAAATGCCCTCCTAAAAGGAATTTGGGCCCCTTTGCGCATCTAGGCTGCAAAAAAGTGTGACACATCTGGTATCGCCGTACTCAGGAGAAGTTGGGGAATGTGCTTTGGGGTGTCATTTTACATATACCCATGCTGGGTGAGAAAAATATCTTGGTCAAATGCCAACTTTGTATAAAAAAATGGGAAAAGTTGTCTTTTGCCAAGATATTTCTCTCACCCAGCATGGTTATATGTAAAATGACCCCCCAAAGCACATTCCCCAACTTCTCCTGAGTACGGCGATACCAGATGTGTGACACTTTTTTGCAGCCAAGGTGGGCAAAGGGGCACCTTTCAGATTTCGCAGGCCATTTTTTACACATTTTGATTTCAAGGTACTTCTTACACATTTGGGCCCCTAAATTGCCAGGGCAGTATAACTATGCCACAAGTGACCCCATTTTGGAAAGAAGACACCCCAAGGTATTCCGTGGGGGGCACGGCGAGTTCCTAGAATTTTTTATTTTTTGTCACAATTTAGCGGAAAATGCTGATTTTTCTTTTTTTTTTCTTTTTTCCTTACAAAGTCTCATATTCCACTAACTTGCGACAAAAAATAAAAAATTCTAGGAACTCGCCATGCCCCTCACGGAATACCTTGGGGTGTCTTCTTTCCAAAATGGGGTCACTTGTGGGGTAGTTATACTGCCCTGGCAATTTAGGGGCCCAAATGTGTGAGAAGTACTTTGCAATCAAAATGTGTAAAAAATGCCCTGCAAAATCCGAAAGGTGCACTTTGGAATATGTGCCCCTTTGCCCACCTTGGCAGCAAAAAAGTGTGACACCTCTGGTATCGCCGTACTCAGGAGAAGTTGGGCAATGTGTTTTGGGGTGTCATTTTACATATACCCATGCTGGGTGAGAAAAATATCTTGGTCAAATGCCAACTTTGTATAAAAAAATTGGAAAAGTTGTCTTTTGCCAAGATATTTCTCTCACCCAGCATGGGTATATGTAAAATGACAGCCCAAAACACATTCCCCAACTTCTCCTGAGTACGGCGATACCAGATGTGTGACACTTTTTTGATGCCAAGGTGGGCAAAGGGGCACATATAACAAAGTGCACCTTTCGGATTTCACCGGTCATTTTTTACAGATTTTGATTGCAAAGTACTTCTCACACATTTGGGCCCCTAAATTGCCAGGGCAGTATAACTACCCCACAAGTGACCCCATTTTGGAAAGAAGACACCCCAAGGTATTCCGTGAGGGGCATGGCGAGTTCCTAGAATTTTTTATTTTTTGTCGCAAGTTAGTGGAATATGAGACTTTGTAAGGAAAAAAGAGAAAAAAAAAAAAATCATCATTTTCCGCTAACTTGTGACAAAAAATAAAAAATTCTAGGAACTCGCAGTGCCCCTCACGGAATACCTTGGGGTGTCTTCTTTCCAAAATGGGGTCACTTGTGGCGTAGTTATACTGCCCTGGCAATTTAGGGGCCCAAATGTGTGAGAAGAACTTTGCAATCAAAATGTGTAAAAAATGCCCTGCAAAATCCGAAAGGTGCACTTTGGAATATGTGCCCCTTTGCCCACCTTGGCAGCAAAAAAGTGTGACACATCTGGTATCGCCGTACTCAGGAGAAGTTGGGCAATGTGTTTTGGGGTGTCATTTTACATATACCCATGCTGGGTGAGAAAAATATCTTGGTCAAATGCCAACTTTGTATAAAAAAATGGGAAAAGTTGTCTTTTGCCAAGATATTTCTCTCACCCAGCATGGGTATATGTAAAATGACACCCCAAAACACATTCCCCAACTTCTCCTGAGTACGGCGATACCACATGTGTGACACTTTTTTGCTGCCAAGGTGGGCAAAGGGGCGCATATTCCAAAGTGCACCTTTCGGATTTCACCGGTCATTTCTTACACATTTTGATTGCAAAGTTCTTCTCACACATTTGGGCCCCTAAATTGCCAGGGCAGTATAACTACGCCACAAGTGACCCCATTTTGGAAAGAAGACACCCCAAGGTATTCTGTGAGGGGCATGGTGAGTTCCTAGAATTTTTTATTTTTTGTCGCAAGTTAGTGGAATATGAGACTTTGTAAGAAAAAAATAAAAATAAAAAATAATCATCATTTTCCGCTAACTTGTGACAAAAAATAAAAAGTTCTATGAACTCACTATGCCCATCAGCGAATACCTTAGGGTGTCTACTTTCCGAAATGGGGTCATTTGTGGGGTTTTTCTACTGTTTGGGCATTGTAGAACCTCAGGAAACATGACAGGTGCTCAGAAAATCAGAGCCGTTTCAAAAAGCGGAAATTCACATTTTTGTACCATAGTTTGTAAATGCTATAACTTTTACCCAAACCATTTTTTTTTTGCCCAAACATTTTTTTTTTATCAAAGACATGTAGAACTATAAATTTAGCGAAAAATTTATATATGGATGTCGTTTTTTTTGCAAAATTTCACAGCTGAAAGTGAAAAATGTCATTTTTTTGCAAAAAAAATCGTTATATTTTGATTAATAACAAAAAAAGTAAAAATGTCAGCAGCAATAAAATACCACCAAATGAAAGCTCCATTAGTGAGAAGAAAAGGAGGTAAAATTCATTTGGGTGGTAAGTTGCATGACCGAGCGATAAACGGTGAAAGGAGTGTAGTGCCGAAGTGTAAAAAGTGGCCTGGTCATGAAGGGGGTTTCACCTAGCGGGGCTGAAGTGGTTAATGTCCCCAAAATGTGACAGGAATTTTCAGGTTGACCCCATGACTAAGTGACCCAAGTTTGGTGAGTTTCACTCCGAAGCTGTATGAGTGACAAACATTTGCATTTTTCCAATAAAACTCTATGGGAGAAAAAAAGAGGTTTTCGGGGGCCCGCCCCAGGGGCCCGGAGGGTGGGATCGGTTAACAAAGCACAAGCAAGATCCTCGGGTATGTGCCGACCAAGAGTGCAAAGTTCGGTATTGATACTCCTAAATCTGTGGGAGGAGTAGCAATTTGAACGTCTCATTGTAGTCAATGGGGAGAATTTGATTGGTTCTGTGTGGCCCCGCCCACTTTTTCGGGTCTCCGAAATGTTCTAACAAATTGCGCGTTGACCCCATGACTAAGTGACCCAAGTTTGGTGACTTTAGTTTCAAATCTGTGTGACTGGGAGAGATTTGAAAATTTTCCCTGTCAAAGTCAATGGGAAAAACATGGATTTTGGGGGCCCTTTCCCAGGGGCCCGGAGGGTGGGATCGGGTAACAAAGCACAAGCAAGGTACTCGGGTGGGTGCCGACCAAGTCTGCAAAGTTTGGAATTTGTACTCCTAAAAATGTGGGAGGAGTAGCAATTTGAAAGTCTCATTATAGTCAATGGGGAAATTTTGATTGGTTCTGTGTGGCCCCGCCCACTTTTTGGGGTCCCCGAAATGTGCCCAAAATTTTCGGGTTGACTCCATGACTAAGTGACCCAAGTTTGGTGACTTTAGCGTCAAAGCCTGGCGAGTGGGAGCGATTTGAAAATTTACCCTGTCAAAGTCTATGGGAAAAAAGGGGGCTTCCGGGGCCCGCCACGGGGGCCCCGGGGGTGGGATCGCTCCACAAAGTAATAGCAATCCGATCGGGCACAATCTGCACGTTTTGGTAAATTTTTGTCTATGTAGTGTAAAAACTGTGGGAGGAGTTAGGGTGGCAAATTTGGCTATAATAATAAGAATAAGAATATATATGTGAGATAATAGTATGTGGTCTTGCTATGCAAGAACACATAATAATAATATATATGTGAGATAACATTATGTGGTCTTGCTATGCAAGAACACATAACTAGAAAAGGTACAATTTCTGGGGAAATTGTGTGATGTGTTCTTGCCTCCACCAGTAGCTTACAACTGGAGTGGGCGGAGTAACTGGGTGGAGTGTAGACTCCGCCCACTTTTATAAATTTTGACCTTTGTCTCACACTGACCCACCCTGCCGAGTTTGGGTGCTGTGAGAATGACAGCTGTTTAAAGGTTTCTTATTGAAGTCAATAGGGAAAATCTGATTGGTTGTTTTTGGCCCCGCCCACTTTTCTGAATTTTAATCCTAATCCTAAATTGTCCAACTGTACCAAGTTTGGGGATCCTGCCATTAACAGTCTAAGAGCAGCGGCAGTTTTAAATTTTCCCATTAAAACATATAGCTGAAATTTGATTGGCCGTTGTAGACCCCGCCCACTTTAAAACATTTGAATTCTAGTCACCTATTAACCGAATATATTAAGTTTAACAACCCTGCCATTAACAATGTTGAAATGGCAGCAATTTAAAATTTTCTCATTGAAGACAATAGGGAAAATCTGATTTGTTGTTGTTGGCTCCGCCCACTTTTAAATTTTTTGAATACAAAGTAATCTATGACCTGATCTCAGCGATTTGAAGCCCCTGACATCAATCATGGCAGCATTTTTCAATTTTCTGAAATTTTTTTTTTCCATATTGAAATCAATGAAAGAAATCTGATTGGTTGTTTTTTGCCCCGCCCACTTTTCAAAATTTTAATCCTAATCCTAAATTGTCCAACTGTACCACGTTTGGGAAACCTGCCATTAACAGTCTAAGAGCAGCGGCAGTTTGAATTTTTCCCATTTAAACAAATGGCTGAAATTTGATTGGCCGTTGTAGACTCCGCCCACTTTTTCATTATTTTTTGAATCCAGTCACCCAATGACCTACGGTGCCAAGTTTGGGTATTCTGGCTTAAATACTGTGAGAATGACAGCAATTTAAAATTTTCTCATTGAAGACAATAGGGAAAATCTGATTTGTTGTTGTTGGCTCTGCCCACTTTTTAAATTTTTGAATCCAAAGTAATCTATCACCTGATTTCAGCGATTTGAAGCCCCTGACATCAATCATGGCAGCATTTTTCAATTTTCTGAAATTTTTTTTTTCCATATTGAAATCAATGAAAGAAATCTGATTGGTTGTTTTTGGCCCCGCCCACTTTTCAAAATTTTAATCCTAATCCTAAATTGTCCAACTGTACCACGTTTGGGAAACCTGCCATTAACAGTCTAAGAGCAGCGGCAGTTTGAATTTATCCCATTTAAACAAATGGCTGAAATTTGATTGGCCGTTGTAGACTCCGCCCACTTTTTCATTATTTTTTGAATCCAGTCACCCAATGACCTACGGTGCCAAGTTTGGGTATTCTGGCTTCAATACTGTGAGAATGACAGCAATTTAAAGGTTTCTTATTGAAGTCAATAGGGAAAATCTGATTGGTTGTTTGTAGCTCCGCCCACTTTTTTATGTCCCCAAAATGTGACAGAAATTTCCAGGTTGACCCCATGACTGAGTGACCCAAGTTTGGTGAGTTTCACTCCGAAGCTGTATGAGTGACAAACATTTGCATTTTTCCAATAAAACTCTATGGGAGAAAAAAAGAGGTTTTCGGGGGCCCGCCCCAGGGGCCCGGAGGGTGGGATCGGTTAACAAAGCACAAGCAAGATCCTCGGGTATGTGCCGACCAAGAGTGCAAAGTTCGGTATTTATACTCCTAAATCTGTGGGAGGAGTAGCAATTTGAACGTCTCATTGTAGTCAATGGGGAGAATTTGATTGGTTCTGTGTGGCCCCGCCCAAATTTTCGGGTCTCCGAAATGTGCTAACAAATTGCGCGTTGACCCCATGACTAAGTGACCCAAGTTTGGTGACTTTAGTTTAAAATCTGTGCGACTGGGAGCGATTTGAAAATTTTCCCTGTCAAAGTCTATGGGAAAAAAGGGGGCTTCCGGGGCCCGCCACGGGGGCCCCGGGGGTGGGATCGCTCCACAAAGTAATAGCAATCCGATCGGGCACAATCTGCACGTTTTGGTAAATTTTTGTCTATGTAGTGTAAAAACTGTGGGAGGAGTTAGGGTGGCAAATTTGGCTATAATAAGAATAAGAACTAGAAAAGGTACAATTTCTGGGGAAATTGTGTGATGTGTTCTTGCCTCCACCAGTAGCTTACAACTGGAGTGGGCGGAGTAACTGGGTGGAGTGTAGACTCCGCCCACTTTTATAAATTTTGACCTTTGTCTCACACTGACCCACCCTGCCGAGTTTGGGTGCTGAGAATGACAGCTGTTTAAAGGTTTCTTATTGAAGTCAATAGGGAAAATCTGATTGGTTGTTTGTGGCTCCGCCCACTTTTTAGCATCCCCAAAATGAGATATACATTGGCACAGTCCTCCAGTGACCAACTGTGCCAAGTTTCGGAACCCTGCCATTAACAGTCTAAGAGCAGCGGCAGTTTGAATTTTTCCCATTTAAACAAATGGCTGAAATTTGATTGGCCGTTGTAGACCCCGCCCACTTTTTAATTTTTTTTTGACCCCAGTCACCCAATGACCTACGGTGACAAGTCAATAGGGAAAATCTGATTTGTTGTTGTTGGCTCCGCCCACTTTTTAAATTTTTGAATCCAAATTAATCTATCACCTGATTTCAGAGATTTTCAAGCCCCTGACATCAATCATGGAAGCATTTTTCAATTTTCTGCATTTTTTTTTTTCCACATTGAAATCAATGAAAGAAATCTGATTGGTTGTTTTTGGCCCCGCCCACTTTTCAAAATTTTAATCCTAATCCTAAATTGTCCAACTGTACCAAGTTTGGGGAACCTGCCATTAACAGTCCAAGAGCAGCGGCAGTTTGAATTTTTCCCATTTAAACAAATGGCTGAAATTTGATTGGCCGTTGTAGACTCCGCCCACTTTTTTATAAATTTTTGAATCCAGTCACCCAATGACCTACGGTGCCAAGTTTGGGTATTCTGGCTTAAATACTGTGAGAATGACAGCAATTTAAAGGTTTCTCATTAAAGTTAATAGGGAAAATCTGATTTGTTGTTGTTGGCTCCGCCCACTTTTTAAATTTTTGAATCCAAAGTAATCTATCACCTGATTTCAGCGATTTGAAGCCCCTGACATGAATCATGGCAGCATTTTTCAATTTTCTGAAATTTTTTTTTTCCATATTGAAATCAATGAAAGAAATCTGATTGGTTGTTTTTGGCCCCGCCCACTTTTCAAAATTTTAATCCTAATCCTAAATTGTCCAACTGTACCACGTTTGGGAAACCTGCCATTAACAGTCTAAGAGCAGCGGCAGTTTGAATTTTTCCCATTTAAACAAATGGCTGAAATTTGATTGGCCGTTGTAGACTCCGCCCACTTTTTCATTATTTTTTGAATCCAGTCACCCAATGACCTACGGTGCCAAGTTTGGGTATTCTGGCTTAAATACTGTGAGAATGACAGCAATTTAAAGGTTTCTTATTGAAGTCAATAGGGAAAATCTGATTGGTTGTTTGTAGCTCCGCCCACTTTTTAATGTCCCCAAAATGTGACAGAAATTTTCAGGTTGACCCCATGACTAAGTGACCCAAGTTTGGTGAGTTTCACTCCGAAGCTGTATGAGTGACAAACGTTTGCATTTTTCCAATAAAACTCTATGGGAGAAAAAAAGAGGTTTTCGGGGGCCCGCCCCAGGGGCCCGGAGGGTGGGATCGGTTAACAAAGCACAAGCAAGATACTCGGGTATGTGCCGACCAAGAGTGCAAAGTTCGGTATTTATACTCCTAAATCTGTGGGAGGAGTAGCAATTTGAACGTCTCATTGTAGTCAATGGGGAGAATTTGATTGGTTCTCTGTGGCCCCGCCCAAATTTTCGGGTCTCCGAAATGTGCTAACAAATTGCGCGTTGACCCCATGACTAAGTGACCCAAGTTTGGTGACTTTAGTTTAAAATCTGTGCGACTGGGAGCGATTTGAAAATTTTCCCTGTCAAAGTCAATGGGAAAAACTTGGATTTTGGGGGCCCTGTCCCAGGGGCCCGGAGGGTGGGATCGGGTAACAAAGCACAAGCAAGGTACTCGGGTGGGTGCCGACCAAGTCTGCAAAGTTTGGAATTTGTACTCCTAAAAATGTGGGAGGAGTAGCGATTTGAAGGTCTCATTATAGTCAATGGGGAGATTTTGATTGGTTCTGTGTGGCCCCGCCTACATTTTGGGGTCCCCGAAATGTGCCAAAAATTTTCGGGTTGAGCCCATGACTAAGTGACCCAAGTTTGGTGACTTTAGCCTCAAAGCCTGGCGAGTGGGAGCGATTTGAAAATTTACCCTGTCAAAGTCTATGGGAAAAAAGGGGGCTTCCGGGGCCCGCCACGGGGGCCCCGGGGGTGGGATCGCTCCACAAAGTAATAGCAATCCGATCGGGAACAATCTGCACGTTTTTGTAAATTTTTGTCTATGTAGTGTAAAAACTGTGGGAGGAGTTAGGGTGGCAAATTTGGCTATAATAAGAATAAGAATAATATATATGTGAGATAACAATATGTGGTCTTGCTATGCAAGAACACATAATAAAGAGTGGACACATAGTCCTACAGATACAACCGGCCCTTTGAGGGTGACCAAACTGCTGATGCGGCCCCCGATGAATTTGAGTTTGACACCCCTGGTCTAGACCTTAACCCCATTGAGAATCTTTGGGATGTGCTGGAGAAGGCTTTGCGCAGCAGTAAGACTCTACCATCATCAATGCAAGATCTTGGTGAAAAATGTATGCAACACTGGATGGAAATAAATCTTGTGACATTGCAGAAGCTTATCGAAACAATGCCACAGCGAATGCGTGCCGTAATCAAAGCTAAAGGCGGTCCAACGAAATATCTTTGGTGGTGAATTTTTTTTTGGGATGGGCAGTGTATATACAGAATATATTTTGCTTTAAACAGATGCCCTTTTTCCCCAAAAAAGTATGTATGTGTGTGTGTGTGTGTGTGTGTGTGTGTGTGTGTGTGGGGGGGGTGAGGGGGGGGGGGGGCATGCATTTTATAAAGATAATACTACTAATACTAGTGAGCACTTCCATAATGGAAGAGCTTACTAGTATACATTAGGTGCAGGGAGCGGGAGTGAGGCGTTGCAAATGCTGCCGGTACTCTCCCTCCCTGCTCTTCTTCTCTGGGGCCACTCTGCACTGCAGGTCCTGACGGTATACAGCATCAGGACATAGTGTGCGCACTATGACTCGACACAGTCAGGTGACAGTGCAGCGCTTGCCCGGAGAAGGGAGTGTGACTGTTGCAGAGACTGCCAGAATTAAAGAAGAGTGGCAGAGCAGGGGAGTTAAGTGAAGTTATTTATTTATCTCTGATCTGAGGTCTGATGGGGGTCGGGTATGGAATTCTGATCTGAGGTCTGACATGGAGATATTTTAGGGGTCTGAAGGGGGTCTGACATGCAGGTCTGATAGGGGTCTGATGTGAGGTCCTGATATGGGGTCTGATCTGAGGATCTAATGAAAGATATTTTTTTCTTATTTTCCTCCTCTAAAACTTGGGGTGCGTCTTATCATCAGGCGTGTCTTATAAAGCGAAAAATCTGATATATACAGTATATACAGTTAGGTCCATATATATTTGGACAGAGACTACATTTTTCAAATTTTTGTTCTTTACATTACCACAATGGATTTTGAACAAAACAACAAAACAATTCAGATACAGTTGAAGTTTAGTAGAACTACAGGTAACAGCACTCTGCTAGTCAACTGCACAAAGATATAAGCAAACACTGAAAGAATAAATACTTGGTGGTCATACTTACTGCAAATGCAGCTAGAAGCTCTTTGCGAATATAATTGATCAAAAATATTTCGGGCCCATCTACCAGTCGACAAGGTAGCTTCTAATCAGATGGGTCCTACTCTAACAAGCCTCTCCTGGGCTTACAGCCTACAATCTGGGCAAAGTAGTACCAAGCTGTATCCTACGCATGCCTCTCCCAGGCTGTGAGCCTGCAGTATGGGCTGAGTAGAATACAGCTGTACAAGCTATCTAATTAAAAGCACATGGTAAATGGGCTGGTGGTGCACGGTTCAATCTCACCACCAGGGGGAGCCACCCCCCTAGTGGCAGTGACAATGGGGAAGAAAGATAAACGAACCAGCACCTCCATAATAAGTGAATATGAGAACGCAGGTGCACGCTACCTTGGCTGAAACACAATTAGATTAGTAGAACTACAGGTAACAGCACTCTGCTAGTCAATTGCACAAAGATATAAGCAAACACTGAAAGAATAAATACTTGGTGGTCATACTTACTGCAAATGCAGCTAGAAGCTCTTTGCGAATATAATTGATCAAAAATATTTCGGGCCCATCTACCAGTCGACAAGGTAGCTTCTAATCAGATGGGTCCTACTCTAACATGCCTCTCCTGGGCTTACAGCCTACAATCTGGGCAAAGTAGTACCAAGCTGTATCCTACGCATGCCTCTCCCAGGCTGTGAGCCTGCAGTATGGGCTGAGTAGAATACAGCTGTACAAGCTATCTAATTAAAAGCACATGGTAAATGGGCTGGTGGTGCACGGTTCAATCTCACCACCAGGGGGAGCCACACCCCTACTTTGCCCAGATTGTAGGCTGTAAGCCCAGGAGAGGCATGTTAGAGTAGGACCCATCTGATTAGAAGTTACCTTGTGGACTGGTAGATGGGCCCTCATACAATTCCCTTTACTGTGTCACAATATATATATATATACATATATATATATATATATATATATATATATATACAGTACAGACCAAAAGTTTGGACACACCTTCTCATTCAAGGAGTTTTCTTTATTTTCATGACTATAAAAATTGTAGATTCACACTGAAGGCATCAAAACTATGAATTAACACATATGGAATTATATACATAACAAAAAAGTGTGAAACAACTGAAAATATGTCATTCTCTAGGTTCTTCAAAGTAGCCACCTTTTGCGTTGATTACATGCTTTGCACACTCTTGGCAATATCTTGATGAGCTTCAAGAGGTAGTCACCTGAAATGGTTTTCACTTCTCAGGTGTGCCCTGTCAGGTTTAATAAGTGGGATTTCTTGCCTTATAAATGGGGTTGGGACCATCAGTTGCGTTGTGGAGAAGTCAGGTGGATACACAGCTGATAGTCCTACTGAATAGACTGTTAGAATTTGTATTATGGCAAGAAAAAAGCAGCTAAGTAAAGAAAAACTAGTGGCCATCATTACTTTAAGAAATTAAGTTCAGTCAGTCCGAAAAATTGGGAAAACTTTGAAAGTGTCCCCAAGTGCAGTCACAAAAACCATCAAGCGCTACAAAGAAACTGGCTCACATGCGGACCGCCCCAGGAAAGGAAGACCAAGAGTCATCTCTGCTGCGAAGGATAAGTTCATCCGAGTCACCAGCCTCAGAAATCGCAGGTTAACAGCAGCTCAGATTAGAGACCAAGTCAATGCCACACAGAGTTCTAGCAGCAGACACATCTCTAGAACAACTGTTAAGAGGAGACTGTGTGAATCAGGCCTTCATGGTAGAATATCTGCTAGGAAACCACTGCTAAGGACAGGCAACAAGCAGAAGAGACTTGTTTGGGCTAAAGAACACAAGGAATGGACATTAGACCAGTGGAAATCTGTGCTTTGGTCTGATGAGTCCATATTTGAGATCTTTGGTTCCAACCACCGTGTCTTTGTGCGACGCAGAAAAGGTGAACGGATGGACTCTACATGCCTGGTTCCCACCGTGAAGCATGGAGGAGGAGGTGTGATGGTGTGGGGGTGCTTTGCTGGTGACACTGATGGGGATTTATTCAAAATTGAAGGCATACTGAACCAGCATGGCTACCACAGCATCTTGCAGCGGCATGCTATTCCATCCGGTTTGCGTTTAGTTGGACCATCATTTATTTTTCAACAGGACAATGACCCCAAACACACCTCCAGGCTGTGTAAGGGCTATTTGACCATGAAGGAGAGTGATGCGGTGCTGCGCCAGATGACCTAGCCTCCACAGTCACCTGACCTGAACCCAATCAAGATGGTTTGGGGTGAGCTGGACCGCAGAGTGAAGGCAAAAGGGCCAACAAGTGCTAAACATCTCTGGGAACTCCTTCAAGACTGTTGGAAGACCATTTCAGGTGACTACCTCTTGAAGCTCATCAAGAGAATGCCAAGAGTGTGCAAAGCAGTAATCAAAGCAAAAGGTGGCTACTGTGAAGAACCTAGAATATGACATATTTTCTGTTGTTTTACACTTTTTTGTTATGTATATAATTCCACATGTGTTAATTCATAGTTTTGATGCCTTCAGTGTGAATCTACAATTTTCATAGTCATGAAAATAAAGAAAACTCTTTGAATGAGGTGTGTCCAAACTTTTGGTCTGTACTGTATATATATATATATACACACATTATTATTATTAATTCCACTGAATAACCTTTATGTAGATGGAATGAGTTTACTTTATTGCCAAGAAAACTTGAATTTAATATATTAGGTCTTTGAATCTTTCAGTTCATGGTCAGGGCTGGGACTAAATGATGTAACGTAATGTGCACTCTTAATAAGTCAGTCTAGGTAATGTCCGCCGTGCTTCCACTCAATTCTATAATCACTGTGGTGATCGCCGTCAAGGTCGTTGTCTTCAATTAGATAAAAGGATGAAAGTTCTTAGGTTCACTTTGCATCTTTAATATCCACAACCTCCTTTCAAAGTCATTGATCCCTTAAATTCTCCCTTTGGAGGACTGATTAGTTCAGTATCTTAGGCCAATAATCAATGCTATAACAGATGTCTTTATTTCTGAGGAGATCGTAGGCGTTAGTCGGAGATTAAAGAATAATACGAGTATCGAGATTAAAGTTCCTTGGCCTAACACCCTTTCAACTCCAAACTACTATATTGGAATTTGAAAAAAAACCATAAAGTCCTTCTGGAGGATGCATGTGACAATGCAGGATTTCCATGGATACTTGCGTATAGTGCAGTGCCACAACTGCAACATAAATAGGACAAAGCTGAAGCAAATTTTACACTTTTAGGCATTGTTTGGGGGAATTAAATGGGAGGAAGTCTTGCGATTTTAATGCAAGAACTAGTTAAAAAAATATTAATATCTTGATGGGTAATTACTATGTGAAACGTGCAGAATATGCAGACATGTGTCCTTCCTTACCCCTCCTCTTGGCTTCCTATATCCCAGCGTAGCACAAGAAAAACATGATTGTGTGTCACCTCTTAGCAAAATTTGTGAAACATTAGGGTGGACACTGTTCGGTGAAGCAAAGCATCCAAAGCAGAATTCGGTCCGAAGTTTCATGGGAACTAATTAGTTTTCCTTTAATGGCAGCTGCACGTGTTAAATAGTGAAAGTAAGTGTAGAGGGGACAAGCCTGGGAACGCGAGATCACCGATAATAAAGTGCAACCGGTTAATCCGCAGGTAGCCACCCCCCCGTGATGTCACAGCTAGGCAGACCAATAAAAAACCCTGATCCCGCGTGATCGCTGCAAATGCACTAGCGACAGTGTTGATGCAAACTTTGAATTAATAGATAAAGGTTAATATTGGAGAGGGAGAGCGCTGGGAGCGTGTAGGAGAGCGTAGGAGATTACTGAACTAAAGTCATAGCTAATCCATTCTGTTAGCTGTAGAGTTACTGTACCGTCAGTATTACAGGAAGGTCTAATTTATCGCCATATACATAAATGTGCAGCGCACCAATAGATTTATAGTTAATCCGTTCTGTTAGCTATAGAGTTACTGTGTGTCAGGTACTGATGGACGAACATCGGCCGGGACGTTGTTTGCGAGCCCCGCGTTCGAGGGGGGCCACATTCACTTTAATGGCAGGTGAACCTGAAAAATCTTCAGCTCATATTTGCAGCCACCAAATACTTACTAGAAGTGCACAAATAGTCCCACAACATGGACAGTGATATACTAGATGTATTATTCGAATTTGCGATCTCCATTAATTATTTTTTTCAATGCAAAATATCAGCGCACACCAGTTATAATTTTTTTTTCCAGTACCGTTTGTCACTCTGTTTAGCGTAGGGAATGCAGCAAAACCGCTAAGAAATGCTGCTGTACCCAAATGCACTATATAGAAAGTATATTATTGGTATATAACACCCCTGCTTCAATCAGTTTTTATAATAGCATTTGTCCCTCTGTATACCTGCAGTATCGCAGCAGAACCGCTCACAACTGCTGCACAATACAAATGCACCATAATATACTTCCTATGTTAGAAAGTATAATATATCACACCCCTCAGTAAGTCACACCTATCGATAGCACACCTATACCAGTCCTTAAAAGGACCTTTGTGGCCCTATTAGCTAGCACTTGGTGTCCCTAATAGCCTGTCCCTGCTCCACGCAGCAACCTCTCCCTACACTGACAAAACACTGAATGTAAAATGGCGGCCAGATCAGGTCTATTTATAAGGTAGGGGGTACGTCCATGTGCTGAAACGTCTCAGTTGGCTGTCCTGTACCACCTGATGGATGTGTCATGGGTCAAAGTTCTTCACAATGTGAAAGAATATGGTGGGCACAAATATCGCCATATGTTTGCATATTCGGCGAATCGCGAACAAACAGAGTTTGCCACGAACCGGCCGCCGGGCGAACCACAAGGCCATCACTATTAGGCATTCACCTGACAGAAAAGAACAAGTGATGATGTTGCTGGAGGTACATTAGGCGGTCACTGATTAACAATTTTACTGTAGGCAAGTGGAGTACAGGCCCCAAACATTAGGCATTCACTGGACAGAAAAGAACAAGTGACTATGTGGCTGGAGGTATATTAGACGGTCAGTGGATAACATTTTTTTTATTTATTTTTTATTTAAGGTAAGTATAAACAAGCAGACTTTACCTTAGAATTTCCTGTAGGAAGTCCATGCTAGCCAGCGGATTTAGAATTTAGATATTGTATAACTTTCCCATGCTGCAATTTCCTTGAATCTATACATTTGGTCTACCTTAGCTATCCATTGACACATAGTTGGAAGGCCAGTAGATAACCAATATCGTGGTATTAGAAGTCGGGCTGCACTAAGAAGGAATTTATAGAGTGGAGGAGGATGATTGACTGAGTTAGTGGGAGAGATCCCCAGCAAAGCCAACTGGGGCGACATTGTACAAATCGTGTAGCAAGTATTAAATATCTCTAACCACCAAGCCTGAATTTGAGTCCACCAAATATAGAATGAACCTTTCTGTTGTAGACACCTCCAGCATCTGTCTGTTCTATCGTTCCCATATAAGCATGTGATATCAGGGGTCTTATACCACCTGGTTAAAATTTTGTATCCATTTTCCTGTGTTTGGACACACCTAGATAGTTTGTGGGGTGTAAGAAATAGATGTAACCTTTCATAATGGGTAAAAGGAGTACCCAAGTCTGTTTCCCAGGTGCCAATGAAGGCTGGTTTTGGCATTAAAATAGGGGTACATAGTTTCTTATAGATCTTTGGCATTAGTTTAGTGTGCATTTCTGAATCTACAATTAGCCCTTCTAACCACGTTAAAGGACGCATCAGCGCTTGCTTAGTTACGTGTTTGGATATAAATGAGTGTATAAAAGAGATTAGTGGGAGGGAGAATCAGCTTTCTGGGAAGATACGTGCCATATCCTCTCCTTTGATGACATCGCCGTTGTCATCAAACAGAGATAACACTGGTAGTGTTGAGTAGAGTATAGAAAGAGGCAAACTCTTGAATAGAGGTGTAGGGGCATGAGCTAAGATATCTCTTAGCTGAATCAATGGCGAAGGCATTGGGATTGCATGCTGGGAAGCCTGTAGCCATCTCCACGCTGATAAAGTGGATTTAACTATTGGGTTTAGTGGCTTATCCTGCTTGGGGAAGTCATCTTTCCCAACTAGGAGACCTCTAAAGAGGAGATCTGAGTCTGTCTGCTTCATAGATATCCAAGGCTTAGGCTACATGCACACGACCGTATGTGTTTTGCGGTCCTCAAATTGCGGATCCGCCCCCAAAAAAATGGATGCCATTCATATGCCATCCGTTTGTTTTTTTTGCAGATCCATTGTAACAATGCCTAAAACGGACAAGAATAGGACATGTTTTATTTTTTTTATTTTTTGGCAGTACTACGGAACAGACATACTGATGCGGACAGCACACATTTTTTGCGAACCTATTGAAATGAATGGGTCCGCATCCGATCCACAAGAAAAAACGGAATGGACATGGAAACAAACAACGTTCGTATGCATGTAGCCTAATTCTGTTCTTCTGTAAGGCAATATACCACCCTAGATATTGTAATAGCTTTCCCATATAATTCCAGGTCAGGTAACCCAATTCCCCCAAAAGGCTTGAGTTTACTGAGAGCAGAGTAAGTCATTCAAGCCTTTTTTCCAGCCGAAATAAAGGATCTGAAATGCTGTTTAAGGGTTGTATGAAATCATTTTGGTACAGGGATAGGCAGAACCTGTTGCAAATACGTCAGGCTGGGTAGTATAAGTGATGCAACCATACTCTTTCTACCGAACCAGGATAATATGGACCAGTTAAGTGTGGAGAGTTGCTCTATACTTGATTGTAAGAGAGGGGTATAATTTAATCAAAAAAATCTCGGGATGTGGATCTATCTTTACTCCTAGATAAGTAATGAATGGGGTATCCCAGTTAAAGGGGGATATAGCTCTCAATTATTTTTTAACTGGATCAGGAAGATTAATGTTTAGCACATAAGATTTGTTCATATTAATTTTAAAATTTGAGCAAAGGCCAAACTGTTCTAAGATGTGATATATGTAGGGTAAAGCTTTTTTAGGTTTGGAGGACACAATGAGTAGGTCGTCGGCGAATGCTGCTCTTTTATGAGCTTGACCATTTATCCTAACTCCCTCTATAGCCCTCTCCTCTCTAATCACTTCTAGTAAGGTTTTCATGACTAGTACAAACAGGAGAGGGGATAGGGGACATCACTGTCTAGTACCATTCCTAATTTTAAATGGGGCTGAGACAGAGTTATTTATAATGACAGAGGCTGAAGCATTTGTATATAGGGAAAAGATGGCTTTAATAAATGGATCTGGAAGCCCAAATGCTGCCAATACCATATACTCCCAGCTAACCCTTACAAAGGCCTTCTCAGCATCAGTACTGAGAAGGACCAAAAGGACTTAGCTCTCCTGGAATGATATATGGCATTAAGGACACTTGTTGTAATATCCCTGCCCTCTCTTCCTTGTACAAAACCAACTTGGTCTTTGTGTATCAGCGAGGGGAGAATATGGGAGAGGCAGTTGACCAGCATCTTGGCTAATAACTTTAAATCTAAGTTCAGTAGGGATATTGGCCAGTAGTTTGCACAATGAGACCTATCCTTTCCTTCCTTAGGTATCAGCGAGACATGAGCTCTTGTCATATCTACTGAAAGAGGAGTTCCAGATAAGGAACTGTTGCATACTGAAAGCAAATAAGGTCCTAGAGTTTCATGGAAGGTGCGGTTGTATAAAGATGGGAAACCGTCTGGTCCAGGGCATTTCCCATTGGGAAGCTGTTTAATTGCTGTTTCTAATTCGTCTAGGCCAGGGTGAAATACAGGTCCTTCTAAAAAAATTAGCATATTGTGATAAAGTTCATTATTTTCTGTAATGTACTGATGAACATTAGACTTTCATATATTTTAGATTCATTACACACAACTGAAGTAGTTCAAGCCTTTTATTGTTTTAATATTGATGATTTTGGCATACAGCTCATGAAAACTCCAAATTCCAAATCTAAAAAAATTAGCATATTTCATCCGACCAATAAAAGAACAGTGTTTTAAATACAAAAAAAGTCAACCTTCAAATAATTATGTTCAGTTATGCACTCAATACTTGGTCGGGAATCCTTTTGCAGAAATGACTGCTTCAATGCGGCGTGGCATGGAGGCAATCAGCCTGTGGCACTGCTGAGGTGTTATGGAGGCCCAGGATGCTTCGATAGCGGCCTTAAGCTCATCCAGAGTGTTGGGTCTTGCGTCTCTCAACTTTCCCTTCCCAATATCCCACAGATTCCCTATGGGGTTCAGGTCAGGAGAGTTGGCAGGCCAATTGAGCACAGTAATACCATGGTCAGTAAACCATTTACCAGTGGTTTTGGCACTGTGAGCAGGTGCCAGGTCGTGCTGAAAAATGAAATCTTCATCTCCATAAAGCTTTTCAGCAGATGGAAGCATGAAGTGCTCCAAAATCTCCTGATAGCTAGCTGCATTGACCCTGCCCTTGATAAAACACAGTGGACCAACACCAGCAGCTGACATGGCACCCCAGACCATCACTGACTGTGGGTACTTGACACTGGACTTCAGGCATTTTGGCATTTCCCTCTCCCCAGTCTTCCTCCAGACTCTGGCACCTTGATTTCCGAATGACATGCAACAGTCCAGTGCTGCTTCTCTGTAGCCCAGGTCAGGCGCTTCTGCCGCTGTTTCTGGTTCAAAAGTGGCTTGACCTGGGGAATGCGGCACCTGTAGCCCATTTCCTGCACACGCCTGTACACGGTGGCTCTGGATGTTTCTACTCCAGACTCAGTCCACTGCTTCCGCAGGTCCCCCAAGGTCTGGAATCGGTCCTTCTCCACAATCTTCCTCAGGGTCCGGTCACCTCTTCTTGTTGTGCAGCGTTTTCTGCCACACTTTTTCCTTCCCACAGACTTCCCACTGAGGTGCCTTGATACAGCACTCTGGGAACAGCCTATTCGTTCAGAAATGTATTTCTGTGTCTTACCCTCTTGCTTGAGGGTGTCAATGATGGCCTTCTGGACAGCAGTTAGGTCGGCAGTCTTACCCATGATTGCGGTTTTGAGTAATGAACCAGGCTGGGAGTTTTTAAAAGCCTCAGGAATCTTTTGCAGGTGTTTAGAATTAATTAGTTGATTCAGATGATTAGGTTAATAGCTCGTTTAGAGAACCTTTTCATGATATGCTAATTTTTTTAGATAGGAATTTGGGGTTTTTATGAGCTGTATGCCAAAATCATCAATATTAAAACAATAAAAGGCTTGAACTACTTCAGTTGGTGTGTAATGAATCTAAAATATATGAAAGTCTAATGTTTATCAGTGCATTACAGAAAATAATGAACTTTATCACAATATGCTAATTTTTTTAGAAGGACCTGTAAGTCTGCAGGCTTAGGGCTTGAGTGTCTGATAGAGTTTTTAAAGACAGGGAGCTAAGAAAGTTGCTCACCAGCTCTAGTGTGGGAGAAGGAGCTTGATTTGCTAATTTCATCTCTTTCAGATTATATAAGGAATAGTAAAACTTTTGAAAATGGGCAGCAATGGCCGAGGTAATGAAAACCTATTCCCCCATCTAGAAACTTAATCTGTGAATATAATTATGAGATCTCCTCTGTTTGATGAGTTGAATTATAAATTTAGATGCCTTGTCTCCATGGGCATAATATTTGAATTGGGAGTGAAGGTAAAATTTTGCTGAGGCATTATTTAGTAGGTTTTTAACTGATACCCAAGTGTAGTGAGTTCAGTGAGATATATATCTGATAAAGACTGCTTATGTAAGGTCTCCAAAACTTGAATTCGGGAGAGCAGTGTGTCTATCTTGGGTTTTCTCTCCTTCTTAAGTCTAGCCCCCATGCTTATAAAGTGTCCCCTCATATAGGGCTTGTGTGTGTGCCCCACACTACATGTGGCAAAGTCTCTGGGAGGGAATTAAGGGGAAAAAAATTCATCCAGTAATGTTTGTGCACGGGTTAGGGGCTCTCCAGGGGATATAAGTTGTTCGTTCAGTCACCACCTAAATGCCTGAGGTTCTAAGTTTGGTGCGGAGATGGTAAGAAATACAGGAGCATGATCTGATAGATACATAGTTCACATATGAGCCCTAGTACAAAGCTGAAGGTGTTCTTTAGTTATAAACAAATAGTCAAGTCTCTGATAGGATCCATGCTTTGACAAAAATAAAGTATAGTCAAGCCCGGAGGGATTAAAAAGTCTCCATACGTCACAAAGGAACCAGCTATGTAATATTTTCTTAAGGTATTTAATAGAGTTGAGCGAACACCTGGATGTTCGGGTTCGAGAAGTTCGGCCGAACTTCCCGAAAATGTTCGGGTTCGGGATCCGAACCCGATCCGAACTTCGTCCCGAACCCGAACCCCATTGAAGTCAATGGGGCCCCGAACTTTTCGGCACTAAAACGGCTGTAAAACAGCCCAGGAAAGGGCTAGAGGGCTGCAAAAGGCAGCAACATGTAGGTAAATCCCCTGCAAACAAATGTGGATAGGGAAATGAATTAAAATTAAAATTAAAAAAATAAAAATTAACCAAAATCAATTGGAGAGAGGTCCCATAGCAGAGAATCTGGCTTCCCGTCACCCACCACTGGAACAGTCCATTCTCAGATATTTAGGCCCCGGCACCCAGGCAGAGGAGAGAGGTCCCGCAACAGACAATCTGGCTTCATGTCAGCAGAGAATCAGTCTTCATGTCATAGCAGAGAATCAGGCTTCACGTCACCCACCACTGCAACAGTCCATTTTCATAAATTTAGGCCCAGCACCCAGGCAGAGGAGAGAGGTCCCGTAACAGACAATCTGGCTTCATGTCAGCAGAGAATTAGTCTGCATGTCATAGCAGAGAATCAGGCTTCATGTCAGCCACCAATGCAACAGTCCATTGTCAGATATTTAGGCCCAGCACCCAGGCAGAGGAGAGAGGTCCCGTAACAGAGGATCTGGCTTCATGTCAGCAGAGAATCAGTCTTCATATCATAGCAGAGAATCAGGCTTCACGTCACCCACCACTGCAACAGTCCATTTTCATAAATTTAGGCCCAGCACCCAGGCAGAGGAGAGAGGTCCCGTAACAGACAATCTGGCTTCATGTCAGCAGAGAATCAGTCTTCATGTCATAGCAGAGAATCAGGCTTCACGTCACCCAGCACTGTAAGAGTCCATTTTCATAAATTTAGGCCCAGCACCCAGGCAGAGGAGAGAGGTCCCGTAACAGACAATCTGGCTTCATGTCAGCAGAGAATCAGTCTTCATGTCATAGCAGAGAATCAGGCTTCACGTCACCCACCACTGTAAGAGTCCATTTTCATAAATTTAGGCCCAGCACCCAGGCAGAGGAGAGAGGTCCCGTAACAGACAATCTGGCTTCATGTCAGCAGAGAATTAGTCTGCATGTCATAGCAGAGAATGAGGCTTCACGTCAGCCACCACTGCAACAGTCCATTGGCATATATTTAGGCCCAGCACACAGGCAGAGGAGAGAGGTCCCGTAACAGAGGATCTGGCTTCATGTCAGCAGAGAATCAGTCTGCATGTCATAGCAGAAAATCAGGCTTCACGTCAGCCACCACTGCAACAGTCCATTGTCAGATATTTAGGCCCAGCACCCAGGCAGAGGAGAGAGGTCCCGTAACAGAGAATCTGTCTTCATGTCAGCAGAGAATTAGTCTGCATGTCATAGCAGAGAATCAGGCTTCACGTCACCCAACATTGGAACACTTCATTGGCATATATTTAGGCCCCGGCACCCAGACAGAGGAGAGGTTCATTCAACTTTGGGTAGCCTCGCAATATAATGGTAAAATGAAAATAAAAATAGGATTGAATGAGGAAGTGCCCTGGAGTCCAATAATATATGGTTAAGGGGAGGTAGTTAATGTCTAATCTGGACAAGGGACGGACAGGTCCTGTGGGATCCATGCCTGGTTCATTTTTATGAACGTCAGCTTGTCCACATTGGCTGTAGACAGGCGGCTGCGTTTGTCTGTAATGACACCCCCTGCCGTGCTGAATACACGTTCAGACAAAACGCTGGCCGCCGGGCAGGCCAGCACCTCCAAGGCATAAAAGGCTAGCTCTGGCCACGTGGACAATTTATAGACCCAGAAGTTGAATGGGGCCGAACCATCAGTCAGTACGTGGAGGGGTGTGCACACGTTCTGTTCAACCATGTTAGTGAAATGTTGCCTCCTGCTAACACGTTGCGTATCAGGTGGTGGTGTAGTTAGCTGTGGCGTGTTGACAAAAGTTTTCCACATCTCTGCCATGCTAACCCTGCCCTCAGAGGAGCTGGCCGTGACACAGCTGCCTTGGCGACCTCTTGCTCCTCCTCTGCCTTGGCCTTGGCTTCCACTTGTTCCCCTGTGACATTTGGGAATGCTCTCAGTAGCGCGTCTACCAACGTGCGCTTGTACTCGCGCATCTTCCTATCACGCTCCAGTGCAGGAAGCAAGGTGGGCGCATTGTCTTTGTAGCGTGGATCCAGCAGGGTGGCAACCCAGTAGTCTGCACAGGTTAAAATGTGGGCAACTCTGCTGTCGTTGCGCAGGCACTGCAGCATGTAGTCGCTCATGTGTGCCAGGCTGCCCAGGGGTAAGGACAAGCTGTCCTCTGTGGGAGGCGTATCGTCATTGTCCTGCCTTTCCCCCCAGCCACGCAACAGTGATGGACCCGAGCTGCGTTGGGTGCCACCCCGCTGTGACCATGCTTCATCCTCATCCTCCTCCACCTCCTCCTCATCCTCGTCCTCCTCGTCCTCCAGTAGTGGGCCCTGTCTGGCCACATTTGTACCTGGCCTCTGCTGTTGCCAAATACCTCCCTCTGAGTCACTTCGAAGAGACTGGCCTGAAAGTGCTAAAAATTACCCCTCTTCCTCCTCCTCCTCCTCCTCCTCCTCCTGGGCCACCTCCTCTTCCATCATCGCCCTAAGTGTTTTCTCAAGGAGACATAGAAGTGGTATTGTAACGCTGATAACGGCGTCATCGCCACTGGCCATGTTGGTGGAGT
This sequence comes from Bufo gargarizans, assembly GCF_014858855.1. NCBI lineage: Eukaryota > Metazoa > Chordata > Amphibia > Anura > Bufonidae > Bufo > Bufo gargarizans. The sequence goes on from NC_058080.1 coordinate 44,274,332, forward strand.
ACTCGAAACAGCGCAACAGGGCACACAAGTCTCGCATGGAGGCCCAGTCATTGGTGGTGAAGTGGTGCTGTTCTGTAGTGCGACTGACCCGTGCGTGCTGCAGCTGAAACTCCACTATGGCCTGCTGCTGCTCGCACAGTCTGTCCAGCATGTGCAAGGTGGAGTTCCACCTGGTGGGCACGTCGCACGTCAGCACATTGTTTGAAGGAGTGCCATGCCAGGGAACTCCTTGAAGCTGCCTTTGGGGTGCTCGGTCCCAGATTGCGGCGGTCAGTAGCAGGCGGAGTCTCTTGGCGGCGGGTGTTCTGCTTTTGCCCACTGCTCCCTCTTTTGCTACGCTGTTGGCTCGGTCTCACCACTGTCTCTTCCTCCGAACTGTGAAAGTCAGTGGCACGACCTTTATTCCATGTGGGGTCTAGGACCTCATCGTCCCCTGCATCGTCTTCCACCCAGTCTTGATCCCTGACCTCCTGTTCAGTCTGCACACTGCAGAAAGACGCAGCAGTTGGCACCTGTGTTTCGTCATCATCAGAGACATGCTGAGGTGGTATTCCCATGTCCTCATCATCAGGAAACATAAGTGGTTGTGCGTCAGTGCATTCTATGTCTTTCACCGCTGGGGAAGGGCTAGGTGGATGCCCTTGGGAAACCCTGCCAGCGGAGTCTTCACACAGCATAAGAGACTGCTGCATAACTTGAGGCTGAGACAGTTTCCTTGGTATACATGGGGGTGATGTGACAGACTGATGGGGTTGGTTTTCAGGCGCCATCTGTGCGCTTTCTGCAGAAGACTGGGTGGGAGATAATGTGAACGTGCTGGATCCACTGTCGGCCACCCAATTGACTAATGGCTGTACCTGCTCAGGCCTTACCATCCTTAGAACGGCATTGGGCCCCACCATATATCGCTGTAAATTATGGCGGCTACTGGGACCTGAGGTAGTTGGTACACTAGGACGTGTGGATGTGGCAGAACGGCCACGTCCTCTCCCAGCACCAGAGGGTCCACTAACACCACCACGACCATGTCCACGTCCGCGTCCGCGTCCCTTACTAGATGTTTTCCTCATTGTTATGGTTCACCACAACAACAAAAATATTATTTGGCCCAATGTATTGTATTCAAATTCAGCGGGATATAAATTTGAGGCCTAGTATTTAGGCGCTTGGTGACCGGTATGGATTTAGTGACAGAATTAGACTTGGAAATGCACAGTAGCGTGTGTGTGAAGTTATTCTGAATGACCCTATGTGCACCTTGAATATGATATACCCTTTTAGGGATAGATTTCAAATAGCTCTGATACAGCAGAAACCACTAAATTATGAAATTGCTAAATTGGGAATTGTATTTCAACCCAGAACAAAAAATGTGCTTTGACGGACACTAAATAACTTGCCCAGCCACAACAGTACAGCGGTAACGACAGATTTAGCGGGATATAAATTTGAGGCCTAGTATTTAGGCGCTGGGTGACCGGTATGGATTTAGTGACAGAATTAGACTTGGAAATGCACAGTAGCGTGTGTGTGAAGTTATTCTGAATGACCCTATGTGCACCTTGAATATTATATACCCTTTTAGGGATAGATTTCAAATAGCTCTGATATAGCAGAAACCACTAAATTATGAAATTGCTAAATTGGGAATTGTATTTCAACCCTGAACAAAAAATGTGCTTTAACGGATACTAAATAACTTGCCCAGCCACAACAGTACAGCGGTAACGACAGATTTAGCGGGATATAAATTTGAGGCCTAGTATTTAGGCGCTGGGTGACCGGTATGGATTTAGTGACAGAATTAGACTTGGAAATGCACAGTAGCGTGTGTGTGAAGTTATTCTGAATGACCCTATGTGCACCTTGAATATTATATACCCTTTTAGGGATAGATTTCAAATAGCTCTGATATAGCAGAAACCACTAAATTATGAAATTGCTAAATTGGGAATTGTATTTCAACCCAGAACAAAAAATGTGCTTTGGCGGACACTAAATAACTTGCCCATCCACAACAGTACAGCGGTAATGACAGATTTAGCGGGATATAAATTTGAGGCCTAGTATTTAGGCGCTGGGTGACCGGTATGGATTTAGTGACAGAATTAGACTTGGAAATGCACAGTAGCGTGTGTGTGAAGTTATTCTGAATGACCCTATGTGCACCTTGAATATTATATACCCTTTTAGGGATAGATTTCAAATAGCTCTGATATAGCAGAAACCACTAAATTATGAAATTGCTAAATTGGGAATTGTATTTCAACCCTGAACAAAAAATGTGCTTTAACGGACACTAAATTACTTGCCCAGCCACAACAGTACAGCGGTAACGACAGATTTAGCGGGATATAAATTTGAGGCCTAGTATTTAGGCGCTGGGTGACCGGTATGGATTTACTGACAGAATTAGACTTGGAAATGCACAGTAGCGTGTGTGTGAAGTTATTCTGAATGACCCTATGTGCACCTTGAATATTATATACCCTTTTAGGGATAGATTTCAAATAGCTCTGATATAGCAGAAACCACTAAATTATGATATTGCTAAATTGGGAATTGTATTTCAACCCTGAACAAAAAATGTGCTTTGACGGACACTAAATAACTTGCCCAGCCACAACAGTACAGCGGTAATGACAGATTTAGCGGGATATAAATTTGAGGCCTAGTATTTAGGCGCTGGGTGACCGGTATGGATTTAGTGACAGAATTAGACTGGGATATGGCCAAAAAATAACCACACTATTGCTGGTTAAATGCACTTGGTGTGACAGCTTGACCAACCACACTACTGAGGGTTAAATGCACTTGGTCACGGGCGCAGCTTGCCCCTGATGTAGTATATGGCCAAAAACTGAACAGACTATTGCTGGTTAAATGCACTTGGTGACGGGCGCAGCTTGCCCCTGATTTAGTATATGGCCAAAAAATTAACAGACTATTGCTGGTTAAATGCACTTGGTGTGACAGCTTCACCCTGATGTAGGCTTTAGCCAAAAAACAACCACACCATTGAGGGTTAAATGCACTTGGTGACAGGCGCAGCTTGCCCCTGATGTAGTATATGGCCAAAAAATGAACAGACTATTGCTGGTTAAATGCACTTGGTGTGACAGCATGACCAACCACACTACTGAGGGTTAAATGCACTTGGTGATGGGCGCAGCTTGCCCCTGATGTAGTATATGGCCAAAAAATGAACAGACTATTGCTGGTTAAATGCACTTGGTGTGACAGCTTGACCAACCACACTACTGAGGGTTAAATGCACTTGGTGACGGGCGCAGCTTGCCCCTGATGTAGTATATGGCCAAAAAATGAACAGACTATTGCTGGTTAAATGCACTTGGTGACGGGCGCAGCTTGCCCCTGATTTAGTATATGGCCAAAAAACTAACAGACTATTGCTAGTTAAATGCACTTGGTGTGACAGCTTCACCCTGATGTAGGCTTTAGCCAAAAAACAACCACACCATTGAGGGTTAAATGCACTTGGTGACAGGCGCAGCTTGCCCCTGATTTAGTATATGGCCAAAAAATAAACAGACTATTGCTGGTTAAATGCACTTGGTGTGACAGCTTCACCCTGATGTAGGCTTTAGCCAAAAAACAACCACACCATTGAGGGTTAAATGCACTTGGTCGCAGCTTGGATGCACTTGGTCGCAGCACCGCACAAGACACAAAATGGCCGCCGATCACCCCAGAAAAAAGTGACTGACAAACGGTCTGGGCAGCCTAAAAACAGTGAGCAATTGAGTATCAGCAGCTCAATGACCCACAGCTGCAGATCGATCGATTAATCAAGTCCTTTGGAGGAGTTAATCTGCCTAATCTCGCCCTACTGTCGCAGCCGCAACCTCTCCCTACGCTAATCAGAGCAGAGTGACGGGCGGCGCTATGTGACTCCAGCTTAAATAGAGGCTGGGTCACATGGTGCTCTGGCCAATCACAGCCATGCTAATAGTAGGCATGGCTGTGACGGCCTCTTGGGGCAAGTAGTATGACGCTTGTTGATTGGCTGCTTTGCAGCCTTTCAAAAAGCGCCAAGAAAGCGTCACAAAAGCGCCAAGAAAGCGACGAACACCGAACCCGAACCCGGACTTTTTCGAAAATGTCCGGGTTCGGGTCCGTGTCACGGACACCCCAAAATTCGGTACGAACCCGAACTATACAGTTCGAGTTCGCTCATCCCTAGTATTTAAGAGATTTAGCAGAAATCTGTGATTTTTTAGAAGTAGAATCTAAGGTTGGTTCCAGTGTGAGGTTGAGAACTCCTCCCAACACCACCACCACCTCTTTATGCAGTACGCCAGTCCTTCAGGGTGAGCGAATGTGAGGTCACGGGGGTCAGTTAACAGACCGAAGGTTGCTCTTAGTACTCACAGTTTGTTGTATACCCTGGGCAGGCATACAGCAGTGATGAAGAGGCTGGCATGTAGATCCTCTGGGGGCACTCTCTAGATATAGGGACCAGGCCGGGTGATTGGTGAGGTGCCCTGGGTGTTGTAGGTTTAGTGTGCCTGCGGCAAGATCCCTTACAGTTTGTCACGCCAGTGTCTGTAACGGTGGCACACCGATTGTTAGGAGGAATAATGGAGGTACACACGATTGTAGTGAACTAGAATTCCTCTTTACTGAACAGTTCAACTATGTACAAGCTTCAGACAGTTCCATATGAAGGATATTGGTATTAGGCAGGCTTTACATAAATGGCAGGTAGAATCCTAGCAAGATAACTAAGAGGGAATAAAACTCACAGATCAGGCTGTACTTTCTGCAGAATCCTGTCTGGCTTCCTCCAAGGCCCGTATGCCTAATAGCTGGCTTTATCCTTGGGTAGGGAAACCTTCCTCTGGTATAAATCCTCTTGCTGTCAATAAACTTCTGCCCTTCAGCTTTCTACTTGGCTGGATAAAATTAGCACTGCTCTGTACTTTGCAAGATGCAGGATAACGTCAGGAGGAAACTTCTTCTCCTGGAAGCAGGCTAGAAACCTGGGCTATCTAGCTGCATGTTAGAAGCTGATCTTTAGCTACTACCTGGCTAAAGTGAACACTGGCTTCTAACCACACACACTACCTCTCCTGGACTGGACCTGTCTATATATACTAGGGGGTTCCCTAGCTCCCTCTACAGCTTGGGAGGAGAAACTACACCCCTAGCAGGCCTGGTACACAGGAGATAACATGAAAATACACATTACAATGCAATACAAAATACCACGACCATGTTCCACAGGAGGTGGAGAACAACATGACCCAATTGACCCTTGAATAGTGCCCACCTTTACGTAGTGGGACACTACATTTATATATTTATATTGTTCTAGCTGAGAAAGCAACTCGTCCATCCAGGTAATTTGGTTTACATTGGGAGCATAGACGTTGATAAAGGTGTAAATCTGGTTGGATATAACCCCTTTGAGTAGAATATATCTCCCCTCTTTATCTTGAACATGTGACAAGTATGTAAATAAGAGTTCCTTCCGGTTTCCGATACTCACAATCCTGGAGGCCAAGGAATCCGCACCGCAGAGATACTATTGTGAAAATATGGAATGGGAAAGGTTAGGGTATCTATTGAATTTAAAATGTGTTTTTTGAAGCATGAGAACCGAACATTTCAATTTTTTTAAGTAGAAAAATATCTGGCTGCATTTGGATGGGGAATGGAAGCCCTTAACATTAAAGGAAATTACACATATGTCAGCCATAATTTGTGAGAAAGGTCACTGGAAAATGGAAAAAGCAATAATGTAACCTGGGGAGAAATGTAAGCGGCATGCAGCAATACTTAGCCTGCAGTAGTGAGATCTTGAGGTGATTACACACCTTCTCCAGGTCGTTGTAAGATGTGATAGATTGCATTCCGCATGAATAAAGGATAGACCGAAGGGAAAAGACCATCTGTATAAAATCTTTTGAGAGCGCAGCCAATCTGTGAGCGGTTTCAGCGCTCTTCTTTTTTCAGCGTGGATTGCGCTAAATACTGGTAAATTGTGATGGTTGTATCTTCCCATAATATAGTAGAAATATACCTAGCACAGTTGATAATTTGATCTTGAAATTGCAGGAATTTGCAGATGATATCACGAGGCGGCTCAGAAGGTTGAGGCTTTGGACGCAATGCCCTGTGTGCCCTTTCTATTGTAATCTCATGTACAGAATCTGGTCCCAGTATGTTTAGGCAGATCTGGACTATTGTATTAGGTATGTTCCCAGGGTCCACTGATTCCGGGATACCTCTGAAGCGCAGATTATTGTGCCTACCCCGATTCTCCTGGTCTTCAAGTGCTGTGTACAAGGAGTTGATATGGGTCTGACAGTGAACCAAGGAGGTGGATACTGCACTTTGATGTGTTATAATTGCTGTATGCGCCTCTTCTAGGGATTCAACTCTATTGCCTATACGGCGTAAGGCTGTAGAGCATCTGCCAGCGCTTCCTTTAGAAAAGACCTCAATATCGGGAGGCTGTCAGGTCCCGGGGATTTTTTCCTACCTCCAACCACTCTGGTAACTGTTTGAGACCTGAGGTGCATAGTGTGCCGGGCGCCATCTTGGAATCTCTGGCCATGTATGCAATGGTCGCTTTGTTTATGAATTTCTCCATCTCGTCGGCTTGATTTGAATTTTTTATCAGGACCCTAAGGGTCAGTAGGTTTGGGTCCACCGATTTTGACCATAGTGGGTCTTTCAGGCTTGCTAAAGTAGGCTATGAGGGATTAAGTCGTTGCAGAGCCGCGCTTCACACAGCCATCATCTATGAGTGCAGGCTTTGCCCCCAGTGGATAACAATTTTACTCTAGGCCACTGCAAGCCCCACAAATTAGGCATTCACATGACAGAAAATGACAAGTGACTATGTGGTTGGATGTATATTAGACGGTCTATTTTACTGTAGGCCAGTACAGGCCCCATAAATTAGGCATTCACCTGACAGAGAAGAACAAGTGATTATGTGGCTGTAGGTTCATTAGGCGTTCACTGAATAACAATTTTACTGTAGGCCAGTGGAGTACAGGCTCCAAATATTAGGCATTCATCTGACAGAAAACAACAAGTGATTATGTGGCTGGAGGTATATTAGACGGTCTATTTTACTGTAGGCCATTACAGGCCCCAAAAATTAGGCATTCACCTGACAGAGAAGAACAAGTGATTACGTGGCTGGAGGTACATTAGGCGGTCACTGAATAACAATTTTACTGTAGGCCAGTGGAGTACAGGCCCCCAAAAATTAGGCATTCACCTGACAGAAAATAACAAGTGATTAAGTGGCTGGAGGGACATTAGGCGGTTAATGAACAACAATTTTACTGTAGGCCAGTGGAGTATAGGCCCCAAAAATTAGGCATTCACCTGACATAAAAGAACTTGTGATTATGTGGCTGGAGGTATATTAGATGGTCACTGGATAACAATTTTACTGTAGGCCAGTACAGGCCCCAAAAACTAGGCATTCACCTGACAGAAAAGAACAAGTGATTATGCGGCTGGAGGTACATTAGGCGGTCTATTTTACTGTAGGCCAGTACAGGCCCCAAATATTAGGCATTCACATGACAGAGAAGAACAAGTGAATAAGTGGCTGGAGGTACATTTGGTGGTTACTGAATAACAATTTTACTGTAGGCCAGTGGAGAACAGGCCCCAAAAATTAGGCATTCACCTGACATAAAAAAACTTGTGATTATGTGGCTGGAGGTATATTAGACGGTCACTAGATTACAATTTTACTGTAGGCCAGTACAGGCCCCAAAAACTAGGCATTCACCTGACAGAAAAGAACAAGTGATTATGTGGCTGGAAGTATATTAGACGGTCACTGGATAACAATTTTACTGTAGGCCAGTACAGGCCCCCAAATCTAGGCATTCAACTGACAGAAAAGAACAAGTGATTATGTGGCTGGAAGTATATTAGACGGTCACTGGATAACAATTTTACTGTAGGCCAGTACAGGCCCCAAAAACTAGGCATTCACCTGACAGAAAAGAACAAGTGATTATGTGGCTGGAAGTATATTAGACGCTCACTGGATAACAATTTTACTGTAGGCCAGTACAGGCCCCCAAAACTAGGCATTCAACTGACAGAAAAGAACAAGTGATTATGTGGCTGGAAGTATATTAGGCGGTCACTGAATAACAATTTTACTGTAGGCCAGTGGAGTACAGGCCCCAAAAATTAGGCATTCACCTGACAGAAAACAACAAGTGATTATGTGGCTGGAGGTACGGTACAGACCAAAAGTTTGGACACACCTTCTCATTCAAAGAGTTTTCTTTATTTTCATGACTATGAAAATTGTAGATTCACACTGAAGGCATCAAAACTATGAATTAACACATGTGGAATTATATACATAACAAAAAAGTGTGAAACAACTGAAAATATGTCATATTCTAGGTTCTTCAAAGTAGCCACCTTTTGCTTTGATTACAGCTTTGCACACTCTTGGCATTCTCTTGATGAGCTTAAAGAGGTAGTCACCTGAAATGGTCTTCCAACAGTCTTAAAGGAGTTCCCAGAGATGCTTAGCACTTGTTGGCCCTTTTGCCTTCACTCTGCGGTCCAGCTCACCCCAAACCATCTCGATTGGGTTCAGGTCCGGTGACTGTGGAGGCCAGGTCATCTGGCGCAGCACCCCATCACTCTCCTTCATGGTCAAATAGCCCTTACACAGCCTGAAGGTGTGTTTGGGGTCATTGTCCTGTTGAAAAATAAATCATGGTCCAACTAAACGCAAACCGGATGGAATAGCATGCCGCTGCAAGATGCTGTGGTAGCCATGCTGGTTCAGTATGCCTTCAATTTTAATAAAATCCCCAACAGTGTCACCAGCAAAGCACCCCCACACCATCACACATCCTCCTCCATGCTTCACGGTGGGAACCAGGCATTTAGAGTCCATCCGTTTACCTTTTCTGCGTCACACAGAGACACGGTGGTTGGAACCAAAGATCTCAAATTTGGACTCATCAGACCAAAGCACAGATTTCCACTAGTCTAATGTCCATTCCTTGTGTTCTTTAGCCCAAACAAGTCTCTTCTGCTTGTTGCCTGTCCTTAGCAGTGGTTTCCTAGCAGATATTCTACCATGAAGGCCTGATTCACACAGTCTCCTCTTAACAATTGTTCAAGAGGACTCTGTGTGGCATTGACCTGGTCTCTAATCTGAGCTGCTGTTAACCTGCGATTTCTGAGGCTGGTGACTCGGATGAACTTATCCTCCGCAGCAGAGGTGACTCTTGGTCTTCCTTTCCTGGGGTGGTCCGCATGTGAGCCAGTTTCTTTGTAGCGCTTGATGGTTTTTGTGACTGCACTTGGGGACACTTTCAAAGTTTTCCCAATTTTTCGGACTGACTGACCTTCATTTCTTAAAGTAATTATGGCCACTAGTTTTTCTTTACTTAGCTGCTTTTTTCTTGCCATAATACAAATTCTAACAGTCTATTCAGTAGGACTATCAGCTGTGTATCCACCTGACTTCTCCACAACGCAACTGATGGTCCCAACCCCATTTATAAGGAAAGAAATCCCACTTATTAAACCTGACAGGGCACACCTGTGAAGTGAAAACCATTTCATGTGACTACCTCTTGAAGCTCATCAAGAGAATGCCAAGAGTGTGCAAAGCAGTAATCAAAGCAAAAGGTGGCTACTTTGAAGAACCAATAATATGACATATTTTCTGTTTCACACTTTTTTGTTATGTATATAATTCCACATGTGTTAATTCATAGTTTTGATGCCTTCAGTGTGAATCTACAATTTTTATAGTCATGAAAATAAAGAAAACTCTTTGAATGAGAAGGTGTGTTCAAACTTTTGGTCTGTACTGTATATTAGTGATGAGCGGGAGGTGCCATATTCGATTTCGCGATATTTCGCGAATATTCGAATGAATATTCGTGTTATATTCGTCGAAATCGAATATTCGTAATTATTTCAATTATCGCGAATAATATCCGAATTTTTTTTTTTCGCGTATTGCGATTATTTATCTTGATAGTATAAGGCAACATTCCTATGCTAATTGACTATGGCTAGGCTAATATGTGTATTTTACGAAATTTCGTGATTTGCTCTAACTTCGTCTCTTAGAATATTACGAATATTCTAAAAGACGAAGTTAGAGCAATATTACGAAATTTCGTAAAATACACATATAGATTGTAATTTAGCTAATATAGTGCTATAATCCCTTTTTTTTCCTCTAATTTTTTTTTGCCTCTTCTGAACTTAAGTTTTGTAAAATATGTACACTATTAAAAAATATTACTATAGCAGTATATTAGCTTAAATACAATCTATGTGTATTTTACGAAATTTCGTAATATTGCTCTAACTTCGTCTTTTAGAATATTCGTAATATTCTAAGAGACGAAGTTAGAGCAATATTAAGAACATTTTCAAAAGCCGAAATTGCGATGCGAGTAATATAATACGAAATAATCGCATGAAGATTTCAACTTAGCACTGCTATATTCCATATTCTAGCCTAATATGGAATATAGCTGTGCTAAGTTAGCACTGCTCTATTCCACACTAGGCTAGAATATGGAATATAGCAGTGCTAAGTTGAAATCTTCATGCGATTATTTCGTATTACATTACTCGCATCGCAATTTCGACTTTTGCAAATGTTCTTAATATTGCTCTAACTTCGTCTCTTAGAATATTACGAATATTCTAAAAGACGAAGTTAGAGCAATATTACGAAATTTCTAAAAGACGAAGTTAGAGCAATATTACGAAATTTCGTAAAATACACATAGATTGTATTTAAGCTAATATACTGCTATAGTAATATTTTTTAATAGTGTACATATTTTACAAAACTTAAGTTCAGAAGAGGCAAAAAAAAATTAGAGGGAAAAAAAGGGATTATAGCACTATATTAGCTAAATTACAATCTATATGTGTATTTTACGAAATTTCGTAATATTGCTCTAACTTCGTCTTTTAGAATATTCGTAATATTCTAAGAGACGAAGTTAGAGCAATATTAAGAACATTTGCAAAAGTCGAAATTGCGATGCGAGTAATATAACACGAAATAATCGCATGAAGATTTCAACTTAGCACTGCTATATTCCATATTCTAGCCTAGTGTGGAATAGAGCAGTGCTAACTTAGCACAGCTATATTCCATATTAGGCTAGAATATGGAATATAGCAGTGCTAAGTTGAAATCTTCATGCGATTATTTCGTATTATATTACTCGCATCGCAATTTGCGAAATTTCGTAAAATACACATATAGATTAGATTGTAATTTAGCTAATATGGAATATGGCAGTAAGTTGAAAACGCCACTGACTGGAGCAGCCAGGAAGCCAGGAATCCAAAGGACAGGTAAGAACAACTTTAGAGAAGTGGGAAAGAAAAAAATATAATAATAAAAAAAAACGAATATTCGAATTCGCGAATATATAGAACGATATTCTAAATATTTGCGAAATCTCGAAATTGCGATATTCGAGAAAAAAATTCGCAATTCGAATATTCGCGCTCAACACTACTGTATATATACATTTTATACTAGTAGCTTTTTATCTTGCACTCTATTACTCTTTTTATATGCCCCTACATTGCTGTATACACATATAGACTCCTATACTGTGGGCTTTGATGTTGGAGAGCGCAACTTGCAACGTGCGCTCTTCCCTTATCCTCATCATGTCCCGCGAGATTTCCAATATCGTGAGCATACACCCAGCTAATGTGGAGCGCAGTCTGCGTTCCACCTGTACACCGGATGTTGAGTGCATCCAAAGCTCAGGCACTTCCGTTTGTGGCGGAGCGCATCTTGCGTTCCATAGAGTGGATGTGACGTCATGCCGCTTTCGGTTCTGGGATCAGTGGCGCGAGTGTGCCGTTTTATACATGTAAATACGATGTTTGATCTTCCTAATTTGGTATGTATATATAGTTGTATGTAATCAGCATATGTTACTCTGCACCTGCTCCTGAAGAAGGGGAATTCTGGTCCCCGAAATGCATCGAGCCATACATTGTTTAAATAAAGTGATTGATCTGAAGCCTTGAAGTGTGCTGCCATCCATCACCGTCAATCTACAGTATATGCGATCCTGGCCGGGGGGGTTCAACCTCACAGGTGTTATGTGCTCATCCTGATGACTACCCCCCAGCGAAGTGAGTGCACATATATTTATTGCCTTTCTATGTATTCTTATAATAATTTTATGAATAGTGGTTTTGGTTATCTTTTTGTCCATTGACTATCTAATAGCCTATATAATGGTTTGTATGATCGATATTTCGATTTAGTGATCTGAACCTCTCACCTTAATATTATCACTTCTATACGTGTCTACCTTTGGATTATTATTCTCCTCACCTACTCCACTAACCTATACCTCTACCTACCTCATAACACAAATAATTATAGCTCTTTTTTCTAAAAATTCTAGGAGTGGCGCTCATTACGTATCTTTTATTTTTTCTGTGGGCAAAGACTGTTTGCTGGGGGTAATACCCCCCCCCCCCTTCCCAGGGGACTTCACCTCTCTCCACATTTCCGTAACCACTGGTTTCCAGGTGTTTTGATATTTATCAAATACTCTCCTTTGAGCAGCCTCTCCTTATTCCTGCCTTCCCTTCCTTCTTCTCACACTATACCACCACTGTCGGCGCCCTTTTTACTTCATTCCCTTTTGGATTCTTTGATCCCTGAAGGATTGGATTAACTTCCTTATTTTTTTTCTCTGTTTCCACTGTCAGGATTATAGGCCACTGTTACTTTTAGTTAGATTTGCCTGGGGATACCTGATTTAAAGCAATTCTTGATGAATTAATTCGTAATAAATCTAATTTCTTGTCTAACTTCGGTGAAGCTGCCGAATCAAATTTTCTAAACTTTGCACATGTCTAATGGACACATCTGCAGCAGTGCCTAATCAGCTTGATCTTTAGATGTCCATACACATTAGTCTAAATTGATGAAAACGGACAATATCAACCAACACAATCATTTTAGTTGACCAGTAATGTCAGTGTTAAAAAAAAAAATGTAGTCTTTTTTCAGTTGGATGAGGGATCTTTCTTTGCAAAAATTTTCCCAGAAAGATCTTTCATCCATCGCCCAGTTTTATTGAACACTAGCAAAAGGACCCGGCTTCGCATGGGCATATTTCAACTATTTCATTTAATGTTTGTGTGTGTCGTTAAAAGATATCAACAGTATCCCTCATAACAGTGACCTCTACAGAACCCTGCCCCCAAAACAGTGAACTCCACAGTCCCCCACCCCTTAACACTGACGCCCCAGAGTGCCCCGCCACTTTAAAATGGGACCTCCACAGCAGCCCATCCCCTTAACTTTGACCTTCACAGCAGCCCGCCCCTTTAACAGGGCGTTTCACAGCACCCCACTCTCTTGACAGTAACCTCCTCAGGGGCCTACCCCCTTAACAGTGACCCCCACACTACCCTGCTGCCTTAACAGTGACCTTCACAGTAGTTGCCCTTTTAATAATGGTCCCTGCCCCCCTTAACAGTGACCTCCACAGTGTCCGCTTCTTTAACAGTGACCTGCACAGCGGCCTGCCCCTTTAACAGTAACATCCACAGTGAATGCCCCTTTAACAGTGACCTCCACAGTGCCCTGCCCCTTTAATGCTAGGGCTTCACGACAACATTTTGTCTCAACTATTTTTATAATGATAGGTTCTGGTGCCGCACTGCGCCATGTGACATGCTGCGACTGCAAAACAACAGTTGCAAAAAATCCATCCAAGATGAATTTTTCTGCGACTGTTGCATTGTAGCATATCACATGTCGCAGTGCAACACCATAGACTATCATTATAAAAATTGTCGCACGATATTGGTGCGACCTCAATGTCGCGCGACACATGTAGCGGTGTAGTTATGCCCTATGTGTCGTGCGACCTATTGTCGCATGACACATGTCGTCGTGTAGTCCTAGCCTAAAGCTGACCTACAGCAGTGAATACAAATGACTGGGTTGTTATGGAAACCTGGAATAAAACTGTGTGTATGTGGAGACTAAGGGCTTGCGAGCTTCTATTGTCTGATAAGGGACATGTGACCATGTGTATGGCAGTTGGGATATGAAGAGAAAGACTTGCAGGATTGTATTGGCTAATGCAGGTCATTTTTGGGGGAATATCTCAGGAACGGTACGTCCTAGAGAGCTGTGACCCCCCACAAGATTTATTTCCATGTAGCAAGGGATGTGTATACCAAATTCCATTGAAATTGATGGTTGTGTTTTTGAGTGATCGCGGAACATACATATATACACACATATATACATCCTTCTTTATATATATAGATGCATGGCCAGTTTTAAGAACTGTACCAGCCAGTATTGACTAAAAATGTGTATGGTTGGTTGTGTCTGCAAAATAAATGTTCACCAGATGATTGCTTGTTCAACTGGTGCTCACACATCAATCAACATCTATCTGATGTGTATGGTCACCTTTTGATAGATACAGGAGGAAGCAGGAGACTATGTGTCCTTAGCATAGTCACATGTTACAAAATCATTCTTCACGAGAATGTTAAAATCTTGAACACTGAGCAAGAACATATTTAGACAGCTGTAATATACTGTAATTCTATATGAGAACCAAACTATCCAATAATGGAATAGGACCTCGTCAGAACAGAGAGGTCAATGTTTTTTCAAAGCTACTTGTCCCAGGAAGATAAGAATGAAGACAGATTCTGACATCTTTCATAATGGTAGAAATGTATCTGTTGAGGTGTTTTTGTAAAAAGACATTTCCTTCGATTTCTCCAATACTAATGAACAAACCTTTTAGAAAATGTGTAGATTGTATCAATGAACATACAAATACTATAAATACCTCCCTATATTTGAATCCATATTAAGTTATATTATTGTGTTTGAGGTTAAGGTGTGGTGCTAGGGGTGTCCTGGGTGTGGCCTCATGGCTCTTCATATTTTGTGTTGTGAGTCTGAGGTAAGTTGTCATCCAGCCTTGGTGTGTGCTGGAGTTATGCTCTAGTCAGGCTTATTCCATATGCTCAGTGCTTGAGGGCCACCTTGTGGAACATACTATCATGGTGGGAAGTGGTAGAAACCTCCCACCATACAATGTGGTGGGTAAACGGGAAGACAACTATGCCAGAGACCAGGATAAGGGAGCTGCTCTATCTATTGCATCCCTAACCCTCGCCCTAACTCCTAACCATATGAGCGGACCTGGATGGTATGACGGCTGATACCCAGGAACCTATGACCTTGAGTCGCCCTGATAATCCCTGAGTTAGAGATAGGACTAAGACAACCAATTTATCCCTGACACGGATGGACCTGAGTCTCCACCGGCCTAGTTGTAAGGAAAAGGTAAGACAGAGAGAAGCACTGGATAAAGAGGTAAGAACCCAGAATAGCAAGAACTTACCTGCCACAGCAACAAGGACTGGAACCCATGCAATAGTACTGGAGGCCACACACCATACAGGACCCTGTACAAACACCACAGATGGAATCCAGCACACACCAGCAACTCTCTAACTTGTATTTCCCCCTCCGGGGAACCCTGAGACACCCTTCCGGAGGTAACATAGATAGTCTGGGAAATGTCTAGCAAACATGCTGGGCAACTTACACCACCAGTCATGTAACAACAACCAGACATAACACCTACCCATACAACCAACACCACACATAACATAGGGTAGTGAAGGGAAGGAGATACCGGGATAAAATAGGAGAAACATTGCTTAAGACTTTGATGTTCCACAAGGTGGCCCTCAAGCACTGGGCAGATGGAATAAGCTGGAATAGAGCATAACTCCAGCACACATCAAGGCTGGAGGACAACTGACCTCACAACAAAGGAATGTGAAGAACCATGAGGCCACACCCAGGACACAACTAGCACCACACCTTAACCCCATACACACCAGATTGGGAAGCAACAGGGGAAACAGGAGCAGTTCACACACATGCAGAAACAACACATTTCCCCAGGCAACAGCATGCACGGCAACGTGCCACGGCGTACAACAACAATACCGTGACACAGCCGTGACACCTCCACACTAAGTCACCTTGCCACTATGTGGTCTCCTGATGCTGCTGTCAAATCCACACTACATCACCATGCCACTCTGTGGTCTCATGATGCTGCTACCACCTCCACAGTATGTCACCTTGCCACTCTGTGGTCTTCTGATTCTGATGTCACCTCCGCAGTGTCATTGTGCCGCTGTCTGGCCTCCTCCTGATGCTGCTGCTGCCACCACCTCCACACTCTGTTAGTGTGCTAATCTGTGGCCTCCTGATGCTGCTACCACCTCCACATTCTGTCATTGTGCCACTCTGTGGCCTCCTCCTGATGCTGCCGCCACCTCCAGACTCTTTCATTGGGCCACTTTCTGGTCTCCTCATGCTGCTTTCTCCTCACCACTATGTCATAGGACCACTCTGTTGACTTCTCATGCTGTTCCCACCCTCCCCACTTCATGACTGGGCCACTATTTTACCTTTAAGCTTGGCTGACATTATCATTTATTTGACCCTTGTTCTGATCTGTCAGAAGGAAGGAAAAATGAGACGCACAACTGATCCTGTCAGTGTAGCATTTGTAGGGCCTGTATGGTCCCATCAGAATTGGCTCATGATTTTGTAGCCAAAGGCAGGAGTGGGTACAAAACACAGAAGACATGCACATATTCCATTCACGTGTCTGGATCCACTCCTTTTTTTTTTTTTTGGCATTAGCAATACTGATGGATTACTGACCAAAATGCTGACCGAGTAAAGGCGATTGCTCAACAGACAGGATCCGTATTTTGGGGGTTATTCTTCTGACCGATCAGAGGAAGGGCAAATAATCAGTGATGTCAACACAAACTTACTGCTGACACTCTCTCCACTCTGTCGGGAGGTTCTACTTGTATAAGCGTTTAATAGAACAGCTTCTGTAGACATCTATGTGGAATCAGCTGACGACGGTGTAAAAGGAGTGTGCTTCTTCTTGGCGCTAACATCGACCTGTAAGGCTCGCACTTGAGTTATTTGGTCAGTTTTGGCCCTGTGACTGCCCAAATAAGTGAAGTGTGCAGTGATTCTAAGAGTGACGCCTGTCATCTGCATGTCATACTGACTCAGAGTATTATTTCACTGCACAGCAGACTCCCTATGTGTGTTACTGCAAGGCACAGTGTTCTACACCACTATAAAGTCTCTCTGCAGCCATCAATTAGCCATTTTTTTAACACGATTAGCTGTGAATAAATTTGGATCGAACCGGCCGAATCCAATTTTGGAAAAAATGTGCTCATCTCTAATCATTATGCTCAACCCTTAGATGCACCAAGTAACATCCACAAAACTTGTCAGAAAAATGTAAACTTGACTAAATTTATTTTCTGTGTCCTTACGATATTCAGTGTTACTCTTGTAAGCTCAGACTTTGGAGGAGGTACCACTTCCTGTTAGCCATATAGGATTATCACTAGACATCCCCTCACTCCTTCATCATGACTGAATTTATCCCGAAAGCTACAAAGCTTTGGCTTGTGTACTATCCAGATACAACACATTGATGCTGCAAATCAGAATAAATTCATGTACTCAGTGTTGTGCAATGCAAGATAACATATACTGTATATATCCTACACAGATACATCAGGAGGAAGCAATAAGTGTCTCTTCAGCTGTTGTGAAAATGCAAGTCCATTTAGAAAGGCTTTGGTGGCACCCAATGTGGTTCAGTTATGACATCATCAGTTAAGAGCATTCGTTCATATACGGGTTACTCTGTTCACAAAGGTCAATTGAGTGAGTCACTTACGTATGTGCATCTTATAAGGAATACAATCTTATTGTGGACCCTTTGATCGGTATTCAGAATGGCCAAATCTGGTAATGGCTTACCTATCCCAAGAACAAAAAGGACCAGACATGTCAAAATCCAACAGCCCAATCTTTATTTTTCCTGACATCTTCCATTGGAGAAAAGTAAGGATACCTCACGTACCATACATTAGATGGCAGGTTTAGGCCATTGATGATATGAATCTTCGAACATCTTTGCATATTTGCAATTAAAGAGGTTTTCTTGTACTTAGATATTGATGGCCTATCATGAGGATAGGTTATCAATATTATATCGTTGAAGGACTGACACTCCACATCTCCACGTTCAGGTGTTTCGGGCATCCGTCACCAGAAACGATACAGTGGATAGAACAGAAAGCACCAGGTTTCCTACACTGTGTAGTGGCCATGTTTAAATGAATGGGAGATGAGCTGCAGTATGCCAGCACCAGAAACTGTTCAATGGATGCTGCCTGAAACAACTTGGTGGGGATGCCTGGCGTCGGACTTCAACCCATCTGATCTTGATGAATTGTCCTGAGTATAACCAATGAATTTAAAGCAGTGATGGCCAGTTCGCATTGTTCGCCCGCTGCCATCTTTTCTCACAAGTCCGGCGAGGCACAGGTAAGCCCTTACTTGTGCCTGTGCGTGAGCTGGTCTGAAATGAAATGCGGTCACCGGGAGCAGGCAGTTCCGAGAACAGCCGCCAGGTGCCTTAATCGGGCTGTTCTCGGAACTGCCTGCTCCCTCTGACCGCATTTGTTTTCAGACCGGTTCGCGCACAGGCACAGGTAAGGGCTTACCTGTGCCTCGCCGGACTTGTGAGAAAAGATGGCAGCTCGCATGTGTTTGCGGGCGAACAATGCGAACTGGCCATAACTGTTTATAAGTACCGGAAAATCCCTTTCTAACCACTCCTCCTTCCTCAGGAATGAAGACCCATGAACTTGTTTTGTGTGCTCCACTACATAGATAAAATGATAATGTCTCATATTACTTAATAGCTGGAAACACTGCATTCATGGGATTGAGTCCAACCAGAGCTGTTTGAATGTCCTCTCTTTGGATGCAGGCTACACTGCAGCTAATTTGAATGAATGCATTATCTGTGCAATGTGTCACCTTTCCAATATAACTGTGCATTGTATGGAGATTTATTTTTTAATAACACTATATCTCATAGATTGTCAATTCTTGGCTTTACAGGGAATATACATATAGTCCAACTTCCCTTAATTTATAGAGAAAACCTTCTGGTGAAGACATTGTCGAAATCCTGTAAATACTTCTGCTCAGTGTTACAGAAATTTGCAAGACCTTGGTCAAGATCATTTATAAGATATAGAACAGGATATACCAATATGTAGGGGGTTCAATATGTAGTCAGAAGGACCCTACAACTGAAAAAGAAACCACGTTGTCTCACCAGTCTAGATGGTTCCAAAAATGGCCAAGCTGCCTCAAATTGAAATCAAAGTCATGTTGTATATTCTCCTCATGTGCCATAGTTTCCTCACTCTTTACATAAATACTATTTTTCTATGACTTTGACCCTAATGTGCAACCTTCTGAGATTAGGAACCTCAAAGTTGACCGCTGCAAGGTGTTATATTTTCTGTGTAGCACCATAGTGCTGTATATAGTAATTACCCTGAAATAAAGAACGTGTTTGATAGCACACACACATTTTTTTTATGCATTGACCTTCTGAATATGTTGGTTTTATCAGAGGATATCTGTAAGGACAGCTTGGACAATTATAATAATTGCATGACAAGTATGTTCCCTCACTGCATGCAGCTTCATCAGATATGTGGGATTGTACATTTTCAATTATTTTTTGTTCAAAAGTTTAAAAACAGAAACATGTGGTGGTCTTCAGTATTTTCTCATAGCTAATGCACTGCAAGAATTTTGACTTTATTGGATAAGTCTAAAGGTACACACTCAATTATAAGGACTTGTTCCCAGTGAAATGT
Source organism: Bufo gargarizans (assembly GCF_014858855.1). Lineage (NCBI taxonomy): Eukaryota > Metazoa > Chordata > Amphibia > Anura > Bufonidae > Bufo > Bufo gargarizans. Next base: position 44,294,177 of record NC_058080.1, read on the forward strand.
ATGAGCAATGTTAGGACATAGTCATCAACCCTCTGTAGATTCCTGGATAGTTGGCAAAAATGTGGAACAAACCCATAACTTGAACCTGTTTTGAACCTAGAGGAGCTTGTACAGATAATAATTATTGTAATTTCCCATTTAAAGTTCACAGTTGGTGCTAATATATTCATATCAGTATCTGACCTACAGACGTATTCACCTATGATCTTTTCGTTCCTTGTGGTTTTCTATTTTTTTTTTGGGGGGTGATGCCTTTGGTCCATATGGTCCTTCTAGGCATGGAATATACCTTTTAATAAATATATCTGGGGTTATGTAGTTATAGTATAGGCCAGGGATGGGCAAACTGCGGCTCTCCGGCTGTTGTAAAACTACAACTCCCAGTATGCCCAGTCTGCCTACAGCTATAAGCCTACAGCAGGGCATAATGGGATTTGTAGTTTTACAACAGCTGGAGAGCCGCAGTTTGCCCATCACTGGTATAGGCAAATAGAACCTTATATAAAGCATATTATGGATTCATGGCATGGACCCATAACATGGCAGTGTGCATGCGGCTAAATGGGTTTCCCAAATGAACCAAAATATTATAAAACTTACTTAGAATGCTTTGTCAATGAAAGGGGATGGGGAGCACACAGAGCACAGGGACATTGCACTAGTGATTGGCGCTTTTGCATAAATATTCAGCCCAGAGAAAAAAATAATATATAATTCTACTCAGCATGATCAACCATATCATCATGCTGACAGATGCTCTTTAAAGAACAGAAATCTATTAAAGTCTGATCTTTACAACACATCTTTGTGGAAGTGTACCATGGCACAAACAAAGAAGATTTATGAGGATTTTAAAAAAAGTTGTTGGGGCTCATCAGTCTAGAAAAGGTTACAAAACCATCTCTAAAGAGTTTGAACTCCAACAATCCACAGTCAGACAGATTGTGTGCAAATGGAGGAAATTCATGACCATTATTACCCTTCCCAGTAGTGGTATACCAACAAAGATCATTCTTAGAGCAATGTGTGTAGTAGTCCATGAGGTCACAAACAAACTTGTTGGCTTTAAATGAGAAATATTATGCTTGAAGAAAGGAAAACACTGCATTCCAGCATAAAAACCTCATCCTATCTGTAACACGGTGGCGGCAGTATCATAGTTTGGGTCTGTTTTGCTGCATCTGGACCAGGATGGTTTGCCATACAGTACTTGATGGAACATTGAATTCTGAATTATACCAACAAATTCTTGAAGGGAAAAACATCTGTTCATGGGCTAAATTTCAAGAGAATGTGGGTCATTCAGAAAGACAAGGACCCAAGTCATTCTACCAAAGAATGGTTAAAAACGAATAAAGTTAAAGGCTAAGTATACATTCAGGGGGAAAATTTGTATTATTGCATTTTACAAATTTTGGGCTAAAAATCTTTTTTTAATTGGTCCTTATTAAAAAAATATTGAGCTGTTATGTCACAAAGGGTTAACTCTTTCTCGAACTGTGTGAATGGTACTTTTATTTTCTGTTTATTGGCTAATAAACCTTATATCTAAATTAATAAAAGGTCATAAACACTTACTGATAAGAAGGTGGCTTAAATAAGTTAAGAATTAAGCTATAATGAGTGTTAGTAAGGTCAGAGATCACAGATAAGGAACCATCAGCTGAACTATCTGACAGAACAGAATGAAAATTCAGATCCTGTTACTAGAGAATCTCAAGGTTGCACAGAGACAGGGGTTCAAATGAAAAATAAATTTAGCTCAAAATTAGTACAATTCAAATGCAATAAAAACAAATAAGTTGTACATAGCCCTTAAAGTTTTGGAATGGCCAAATCAAAGTCCTGACCTTAATTCAATAGAAATGTGAAAGGACTTGAAGATAGTAGTTCATGGCAGGAAAAACACCAACATAACAGTTAAAGCTGTTTCATATGAAGGAATGGGCTAAAATTCCTCAAAACCGATGTGCAGAACTAATCAACAATTACTGGAAACATTTTGTTGCAGATAATGCTCAAGGGGGTCACAAAAGATACTGAAAGCAAAAGCTCACATACTTCTGCCACTCACAGACGTGTGATATACAGTAGGATCATTTTCCACAATAAATGAATTACCAATTAATATTTTTAACTAATTCATTTTATTTGGCTATTTTTATCAACTTTTAGGATTTGTGTGAACATCTGATGTAGTTTTATATAAAATGTATGCAGAGATATAGAAAATGAAGTGTTCAAAAACTTTCTGGCAACATTGTATGTGCCACAGGCATAACTAGTACAAGACCTGCTTATGAATGTGCATGTTATGTCAAGGGAGTAGTGTTGATCACGAATATTCGAATTTCGAATTTTTATCGCGAATATAGGTACTTCGCAAATTCGCGAATATTTCGAATATAGTTATATATATTCGTAATTTCGAATATTCGATTTTTTTTCCTTTTTTTTCAGATTTTTTTCCTTTTTTTTTATATTTTTTTTTAAATCAGTACACATGATCCCTTCCTGCTTCTAGCTTGTGGGCCAATAAGAAGGCTGCAATATACTTGACTTTAGGAGTAGTGATGAGCGGCAGGGGTCATATTCGAAAATGCGCGATTTTTTTTTCTTGAAAAAATCGGCAAGGTAATGATTGTGTAATATGCGAATTTTCGTAATTCGAATTTTCGGATTCGAATTTTTATTGCAAATTTTTAAACTTTTAGACAAAGAAGATTATAGCACCATATTAGCTAAATTGCTCTATATTCGTTTTTTTCGAATATTCGCTATATTGCTATATATTCTTGTTTTAGAATAAACGAAGTTATAGCAATATAGCGAATATTCGAAAAAAACGAATATAGAGCAATTTAGCTAATATAGTGCTATAATCTTCTTTGTCTAATAGTTGTAATTTTTTTCTCATCTGAAGTTCAGATTGGAAAAAAATTACAACTATAAAAAAAAAGATTATAGCACTATATTAGCTAAATTGCTCTATATTCGTTTTTTTCGAATATTCGCTATATTGCTATATATTACGAATATTCGAAAAAATAGCAATATAGCGAATATTCGAAAAATCGAATATAGAGCAATTTAGCTAATAGTGCTATAATCTTCTTTATCTAATAGTTGTAAGTTTAAAAATTCTAAAAAATATTCGCGAAATATCGCGAATTCGAATATGATCCCTGCCGCTCATCACTACAAGGGAGCAGTGGTGGAAAACCAAGTGTGAGATGTACCTGGTGCTATTTATCTCTGGAATGAATAATTAATCCTGTTTGATTCCAGTGTCTTCTGCTGAAACTCCTTAGTTGAAGTTTAGCCTATACAAGATACTTTAAATTGCCACTGGATCTTGAAATTCTAATGTTCACCAACCATGTTTAGGTTGTTCATTAATACACACATAAACAAGGGAGTAAATAGAGATATAGATGATCCAGAGATACAGATGAGATTACTAATTTTGAAGAAAAAAAATGACTAGATGAATATTATTGGGCATAATTAGTAACACATTGAGCTGATTATCTTATGCAACTCATATTGGGATATCTTGATGAAAAGGAACGAAAAAAAACACATCCTGTAGTAGTGGCACCTGGGACATGATGCCGGAGGTTGTCTTAAGTGCCCTGAGCTGCACAATAGCACATGAATAGCGAGGTGTCCTATTAAATATGCTGTATTGAGGCCCAGGAATTTCAAGTTATGCCTCAACACAAATAAAAAGCAATATTTCAAAGTGGCATTTACAAAACAAGTGATGCTATACAATGGAGTCTTTTGAACCATCAGAATCCCAAAACAGGAATTTATATTATCTAGAAAGATAAAGAGGAATCTAGAATAAGAAATGGGTGTAAATTCCTCAACCATGTGCTATTCCTTTTGTGGTGGCGCATACATGATCATGTACTGGTGATTTTGTAAGTTAGTTCGAAAGTCATCATAAATGTTGGCATAAAAGACCAAAACAATCAAATAGACATACAATTGGTGGAAATTAATGACTTTATTGAGTTACTGGGTACAAAGCCATGGTCGGTACCTCTAGTCCAAGCTACTGATCATCTACATTTTGCTTTTAAGTTGCCACATTTGTATGTTTTCTAAATGGATATGTTAAAATGGACACTCCACCTACACATTGGTGGAAACCATTTCCTTATTGACCTAATATTCACGTAGCCTATAGACTTTAACTGTTTATCTTGGGTCAATCTTCAATTGTGCATCCACCACTGTGTGTAAGGTCTAGATCCATTTACATGTCCAAATGTTGATACTAATAAAAATAGGCCATGTCATCTCAATGTGCTTCACACACACCAACACATAGACTTAGCTAACTGTTAGATTATCAATTCTGGGGACTAATTAGTATTAACATATTAAATAACACTTTGTAACATAGAGAACATAATACACAATAATAAGTGTGCCTTAGGTTAAGGTTAGTAATTGATACTTAAAAAGCCACGTACTATCACGAGGATGTAAGCTTATCATCTGGGCCACACAGTTAGGCATATTTGCTAGGCATAGATTGCACTAAACAATAGCATTACAAGCTGAATGATTTACCATACGTCTTTCGTTTCTTACCAAATGATACCTGCCAACCTAATGGTTCCTGCATGCATTTCTCTCTCCTATTTTTGTATTAATTTTTTTAGTCCTCCATTGTTTGAATGCTAATCTTGATCTAAAGCCTAAAGGGGCTGGAGAAGGGCAAAAATACAAGTTATAATTTTACCAGAATTCAATGGACTTGTTTTATCTCAACTCCAATAAAATCTGGGGTAGCATGCAAACTGACACTGCTAAGGTTTAGTTCATGCCGGACGCATACAAGTCGGCAGATAAGCATACAAAATGACTTCTTTAAAAAAAAAATATCCTGTTAGTAAAGCCTAGAGTTCTAGAATGAATCCATTGCTTTAAATTCACTTAGAGCCTGAACTGGTGAGATGTGCTTCTTTTGGGATCCTCTTCGTACTCGGGTCTGGTATTCTTCTGGTTTTTCTCTTTTTACTAACGGCTTCTTCTCTGGAGCCTTCATCTTCCAAGATACAACGGGAGAGTTTACAGCTGCTGTGCCATAGATTTTCTGGTACTTGGTTGAGGCAACGTAAGAGGCCTTCACGGTGAGCACAACGGCATTCATCAGATTTTTGGCTGCCTGAATAAGGGAGGTGGCACTGTCCAACTGCAAGAAAAAACACAAAGCAATCATTTTATAGATGGTTGCATTTCGAGATGTATCTTCAACTCACCTAAACATCACAAGCTACAGATGGCTTAGACTTCAATACCTAACTACAATACCTAACAAGGCCAAAAGTTAATAATAAGTATGCCAATGTGTTGACATAAGGATCAGTAAGATCAGAAATTTTTAATTAGTCAAGGACACCCAATACAGACACCTTGCCCTCATATACCCATAAGTGAGCTGGCAAGAGGAGAAGGTAGAAGAATGTAGAGTAGACTTCTCATGAGACAACAACCTATCTCTATGGAAGATATGAAAACAGAGGTTTACAGTAGAATGGAGATATTAAACATGTGCCTATTTCCTTTTCCTTCTCTGCCCTACTGTGGTGGCCTAGTTACAGATAACAGGGGGCAATAGAGTCAGAGAGTTGTGAGCAATGGTGGTTCCAATGATAAGACTATTTCTCACACAGTGGCATACGTCAGTGGAGGCAGACAAGGGGGGTTGCTATAGGGCTCATATGATTGTGGGGGCCTGGATGGGACATTGTAAAGGGGCCATGCTCTGTAAGAAGTCCCTGCTCTTCTTTATGGAGTCACAGATTGGCTCCAGACCTTGGTATTTTCTATGTAGGTTTGGAACTCTGACATGAAGGGGGGTGGTCTTTTGTAATACACATGTATGTTTCATTTTTTATTTGGTATCTATTTTAGTAATAAAAAGCTATATGAAGGGGTATATATATGAGGGAGGGGGCCCAATTCTGACCTTTGCTATGGGGCCCCATGATTTCTGCCTATGCCTCTGCCCCCACCCATCAAACACTTGTGGTGTATCAAGGATCTTTCTAGTGATAAAAGCCTGTTAATAAGGAAATAAAAAGTTGAGTGTTTTTTTTTTTATATTTATACTATAGATTTAACATTAAGAAGATAATAGTTGCAAAGGTAAGGATGAGATACATAAAAAGATAACACTCTTCCCAAGGTCTCTGGACTAAGAATTTTTCCACAATTTCATTTTGTGGTGCCTACACCGTATACTGTACATGACTTCAATTAGATAAATGGGACCTATAGATGCATAGTAGCATAATGCCGTAAGGCTTCTTTCACACTGCCGGCAGGAGTTCCGGCATGCTGAGGTATTTGTCCAGTTGAATCCAGGCAATTTTCTGGGTAGCGGTGGATGTCTACCAGACCCTGTTATAGTCAATGAAGCTGGAGGGCTTTCCAGTACCATCTGGCAAGTCTGGATCTAGAGAGTTCCGGCAGGCTATTTTCTGCCGGCAGTGTGAAACTAGCCTTAGACTGAAAAATCATAGCTCCATCCAGTTCAGCCTGTTATCCTACAAGTTGGTTCAGAAGGTAAAAAAAAGGTAAATTTTCCTCATTTTAAGAGAAAAAAAAATCCCAACTCTAATACAAGCTACAAAATGCTTTGAAGAAAGCTATTGTACGAGCTTTCTTAGCACGTATGGAAAATGTGCACAGCAAACACATTGAGGGTGATTTATCATGAAGGGAATTTATAAAGTCAGTTTTGCAGAAACTTGAGGTGCCATACTGTAAACTGGACCAAATTTATCAAATGGCATATCTGACACTTCTGTCTTGAGATGTTACACCACTTTCTATGCCCCTCCCTAGCAAAAGTAAGATTGTGACAATTTTTGCGACTGTTTAAAAAGTAGCAGTTCATAAGTCCGACAAATCAGGTCAACAAGCTAACCATCCCCATGTTAATCACCCACTTTGGAGTGAGTGGTGTAAAAATGCAAAAACATTTGTGCCAATAAGCCCAAAAAGTTGCAGCTCTCTCAAGCAAAAATTCTGGGGCACAGGGATTAATAAATTCACTTCAAAGTGTCAGTATGGTCTCTTTCATTCGATCAGTGTGATCACCACTGCACTGGTGACATCTACCAACACGTCTCATTGTAATATTTGAGGATGGATATGACAGAGATGGCTTCTATCTGTATTTATTTAACATTGCTCCCACTAGAAAGATGGAGAGTCCTGTTTCCAGATATCTCCAAATCCAACCTCAAACTGTGGTTCTTTGGCAGTTCTTTGGATCAGAAGACATGATTTTGAGGACTTACCTCCACCTACAAAGAACCTGTGTACAGTATGTCCACTTTTAATTGCATCATATTTCTTTATTATGAATCAATCCATCGAGAATAGACCATAGAGGCAAGAGATTGGATCCAAATGGGGTTGTCTTTCACTACACCTTTGGGCCCATTATTGTGTCTGGGTTCTGTGGTACTCAATACAACTCTATATTATCCAGAACCTCTTATATCTGGATTTTAGAATACAGCTCTGTGTATGCCTCTGTTAGACTATGGTTAACACACTTTACCCATGATTTAGGGGGACGAATAAGAGCCAAGAACAAAATATTACTGTATCTAAAATAGAAGAAGCCATTTTAAAAGCTTTCCTTTATGTAGACACATTACATGTAGAAGCCATAAAATGTAGAAATCAGAATATGCATCATTTAATGAAAGTCAAATATCCAAAGCATAGACCAGAAATCAAACATGAAAGTCTCCAGCAAATGCAAAAAATAGAGGTGACCAAAACAATGCAGCTTTTAGATCCATCAAACCCTGGTACAGAAGGCAATTTATCATAAATGGACGTCATATTTCTGTGTGGTCCGCCGGCTTGTCTGAGCTTTCAGCCAACAGATTTGTGATGGTGCTTTCAATAAATTCAGAAACCATAGCAATATACAGTACAAACAGTGAAATGTGTTATATTGGCTGAAAACCCAGGCTAAATCATCAAGTAAATGTAATTCTGCCTAAGTCTTGGTTCAAAGAGATTAAAATAATAAAAATGCATTCACAGGGAGAAAGAGGGGAAGAGGGTTCGAGAAAATATGCAACATGATGGCAATGGGTGATGATTCTTAAAGGGGTTGTCCTGTGTTTTGGACATTTCAAGCTATCGGTGGCAGCATGCTCTACCTGTTGAAATAAACCATGGTGACCTGCTTCCCGCTGCTCCATTCTGGCTACCTGTGCCCATCCTTTAATCTTTCTGATGGACAAGGGTCACCACTGAGGCCAGAGAATTCCTTCAGCATGACCCCGTCCATCTGTATGTTTACAGGACGGGAGCCAGAAGACTGCTGAAGGAAGCCAGGAATCCAGGAACCCAGTATGCTGGAACAAAGCAGTGGAGGACAAGTCAGTATTATTTTTGCAATAGCTGAAGCACACTGCTATTGATAGTTGAAAGTGTCCAAAAAGCTGGACAACCACTTTGATGGGTCTATCCAACCCTATTACAGTTTTTTTTTTTAAGCAGCTTGCAACTTGTATAAAATAACAAAAGGAGTAGTACTCATTTTGCCAATCCCCTGCCAGGCCTATACTGGCACTTGTAAAAACAACCTGTGGCTAATGCAGCCAATCACTGTCCCCATCAGTGACCTCAGTGGTCAAATTAACATGTAAAAATTAAGGCCAGTAATTGGCTTCAGCTGTCACATGTCATTTCAATACATCACTGCTACACCAAGATGGGGGACCATGAAGGCAACAGCACAAGAGTGGCATGGGAAGTGGTAAAGTGAGTTTGTCATGTTACAACACTGTAAGTTGCTTTTAAAAAATGTAATGGATATGGACAATTCCTTTAAGACTTCATCCAGAAACTAATGATAAGGTTCTCCTAGATCAATGTATCCATGGGGCATGGGTGAAGCAGTGACTGAGCAGTAAAACCTTAACATACACAAGGAATTCTAAGAAATATTTGGGTACTACTAAGACATTGCAATATAAAGTAAAGTCATACACAGAGAAAAAAATACATGCATACATAGACATACAGGCACTCATGCATGTGTATGCACACATAGTCACAAATGGTTAGGCATGCAAACACAAAGCACAGATATATGCCCATAGAAACATACCGTGCACGCTCAATCATACATCAAATAAATATACAAACCTAGATCCATTTATGCATACATTAAGTTGATGAAGCAGCTCTCTCTCCCTCTCTCAGTAGGAAGTCTCAGCACAACAATATATCAATTAGATTACAGTATATCCATGCCTGTACTCAGAAGTCTGAACGCTTTTACAGATTGGAGTCAGATTGTGGATTCCTAAATGCTGATACAACAGTTAGCTGTCAGTAACACTGACTATTACAAGGTCAAAATGGCTATTATCCCCTTATTGACCACTAATACAAATTTTTACGGTGGTCACTAATGGGCCTTAGGCTACTCTGCTGCCTTTTCGTGAGGGTGTAGTCTAATAGATGCATAGGTCTCCCAAGCTCAGTTCCTGCTCTAATGGCCCAGACCAGGTCAAGTGGTTTAGAGGGACGGAGCTCTCTCTGCCATTAGAACCCTGTAAATCAGATCAAGGAGTGTCAATGTCTTCTCATGGCAGCCTGGGGCCTACTGAAGGCCTCAAGCCTGCCTGCACTGTATGCCTAGATGGTTGCATCTCTCTGGCGCAGCCTGCTGATGTCTGTCAGTATAGCACTGACATTATAATCAATCAAAAGATCACCTGTATACATATTATTGTGGGAGTTGTAAATGGTCAAAAAGGTGTTAAAGGTTGTATTAATATTTGGTATCACTGTGTCTGCAACGACGTGCACTACATAATTATCATGTAATTTATCACGTACAAAAACACAGATAAAAATAGCTAAGTAAATGTCATATAAAAAGTGTCATATAACCCAAAATGATAACAATGAAAAGCACAAGTTGTCCCAAGATTTTTTTTTTAAAGCTATATTATTTGGAATCACTGTGATTGTACTGACCCAGAAGCTAAAGTTATCATGTTAAAAATTCTAAACATGTAAAAACTCACTGGCAGTATTGCTGTTTTTCCTATACCTCAGAAAGTGTTAAAGGGGTTGTCCAACTGCCAAAGTAGTTTGACTTATGCTGCCAAAAGTACTTGGCATAATGGAAAAAAATAAACACTTACCTGTCCCTGATACATAGTACCAGCTCAGAAAGTCCTGTCCCTACTACTTTCGGTCCTGAGTGGACCAAAAGTGTGATGTCCCATCTGTTCCTCTTTGGTCATTTAATGACTTCAGTGGTCAAGTGTTGTGCTGAGGCCCATAAATGACTGCAATGATGAGTCACACTTACAGTCCACAGGGGAGCCAGAAGAAGTGGTGAAGGGACCCATGGCACTGGAAATGGTGTGCATGGAAGCACTTTCAGGGACATAAGTAAAATTCGTAGGGGATCGGTTGTTCTAGTTCAACATTTATGGCATATCACTAACATATCTCATAAATTTTAGATAGATGCAGGTCTCACCTCTTTGGCCCACTCCTATCTCAAGAACAAGGCTCCCGAACACCATGCAAGACCACACTCCATTTACCGTAGTTCTGAAAATATGGTAGTCAATTGTTGGCTTGGCTATTTCCGGCAGTCCCATAGTGGTCAATGGAGAGCAAGCTTGAGCTCTGGGACTAGTGCTCACTTGGCTATATTCTGAAGTCCCATAGCAGTGACGGAGAGGATGCCGCACATACGTGGTGTGCTTTCCTATACTTTAGGGGCCCTGTTCTGAAAATACAAGGGAGTCCTAAAGGAGGAACACACACCATCTGACATTTTTGACGGGATTAGGGACAACCCCTTTAAGTGTCTATGTAAAGTGTACTGTAACTGTGTCATTTGTGTTACTTCTGTATTATTTAACTCATTACAACAACTTTTGAGCTTTGCTTTGTCTACTTTCATGTGCTCTTTCATACTATCCTGTATGTATTTCTTCTTTTAGTTGTCCTTATTCTTCTTCTTACATTATAGCAGACGTCAATTACCGTGCGAGTTGAATAATAAATACCATACAATCTATATCATACCAGCTTTCTCTGTAAGAAGTTACAGAAATATGATAAATGCAGTGTCGACGAAGGGTATGGTAGCCAGAATATCAGGCACATGAAGGAGATGACAAAGGACACTCAACATTTCCATATTAAGTGGAGCAGTGACACAGATCTCGCCACGGTAATGTTATTTATATACTCGGGGAGAAATGGAATACTTTGTCAAGTCCTATATTTCAGGCACAAAATAAGATATGTAAAGTGGGAGAAACTGTGATACAAAGAGGCACAATCCACGTGTGAGAGTCTGGCCAGTAAAGAAAGTGACGGCTTAAAGTGACGGTCACAGATTGCGGTGCAAAAAACCCTTGCGCGTCATGTATATAGCAAATGGCCACTAATTTTCCACCTGCTACACAGTTATTTAGATAAAAAAAAATATAATTATTGTGTTTTAAAGGGAATTTTAATACATTGGCATTTCACATAATTAAGTACTAATTGGTTCTTTCCTCCTTAATTACTAGAGTACCTTCTGTATTCCTTGTAATGTAATCAGTTAAGGATAGCTAGTTAATATATACAAAGCCAATGTTCTGTGTCAGACTGTCACGGACGGTGTACAGGGAACAAGGCAAAGCAACATGTATAAACGACTCGCTGGATCCAAAAACTAAGGAACCAAGGGAGACCCCTGCAGAAGACCTGGCACTTTCCCTGGCTGCTCAGCCTATGCAAAGATCCGAATCGTGGAGGTTTGCATATCCACGAACCTTGACTATAAAGCCCTGAGCACCCTACAATAGTGAGGGGACACGGCCACCGGCTCCCTACACAAGATACGGAGGGAGTCAGGGTCACCTGGGATCCAGCAAACAGAAAATAACAGATGAAGGTACAACACTTAGCTTTGAAGCAAACAGGAGGACAGAGTCAGCGTGCACACACACTCCAGGAAGTAGTATAAGCCGCCCAGAAAAGCCTTCTGGGGAAGAATTTAAAGGGAAGCAATTAGTCCAACACATGACAGCTGAGAGAGGCTAATGAGAGGAGGAGCTGAATACCACAACACAGAAACTCAAGGAGGAGGTTCTGAAAGGCCTCTGTCAGAGCTTCTCAGCTGTCTGGTTGTGACACAGACGACCACCAGGCCACATTCCAGAGTGGTTAACTCACAGGACATGGGTACTCCACACTGGAGGGGATGAAAGGTATAAACCTTTGTGAACCAAGAAAAGAACTCGGCTCCAATGAGAACATCGTCTAGGTTGGATGTTGCAGGTCACAATTTCTCTCTCTTGTATTAACAAGGGGCATCGTCCATGTGCTACGGGAGTAGCGTGGCAACGGAGTTCCCCCATTGTGTTGCAGGCCAGGTAATTGATTATTATTTCCCTTTTCTATTCTGTCTGTGATTTGTCTGTTTTACCTTTTATGTTTATTTAATCACACTTTGTAAATATTTTTATCACTTAGCCTGTGTAAGCCCATTTATTCTCAAATTTTCAAATTCACGTTAAAACAATTCTTAAACGGTTTGTCCAGTTTATCGGACATAAAACTGTCCACAGTGTTGTGCTCAGTTAATACTGTCCATTATATAGAAAAACTTTGTTCAGGGAATTTCCGGTCCCTCGCCTTTAAACTACTAGGTGGACAGGGTCACGTGTACTGCTGCAACCAATGACTGGCTTCAATGGTGATATAACCTCAAGCAGCATGTAACACAGCAGTAATGTACCACTTGGGGACACATCACCACTGAGGCGAGTGAACCTGTACGTCAGCAAGTTTACAGACTGGGGACAAGAAGACCCCTAAATGGAGCCAGCGAGCTGGAACAGAGCAGTGGGGAGCAGGTGATTATGATTATTATTTAATAGGTATAATACGTAGTTGGGGATAGTTTAAAAGCAGGACAATCCCTTTAAGGTTGGTTAAGACCTTTTTATGTACAGGTAGATGTGCAGACTGCAGAAAGTTTTCCTAACTTCATACGCAACTTTATACCCAACACCTCAGTAAACCTTACAGACCTCTAATAATTCAAGTTGAAAAGATTTACATCTGCCGGCAACTTCTGCTAGTTCAGTGTCTACACAGAGCATATTCTGCTTCTGTAGTCTTTCCTCTGTTGACAATGCAGAAATGTGAATGCAGCTCTGGAGTATAATACAGGGTATAACTGAGCATAAAAACAAGACACTAGGAGCCACAAGACTACCAACCCATGGCATTCGTCATCTCACCTGCCCCTGTATTCACTTGTATGTGTTGTGGTAATGGAACAGACTCTCTAACTAGGGCCATAGTGGGCTCCAGGGGCTGACATCGGTTTTATTGTGGTTTAGAAGCAGTCGGTTTTGCATCTATTAAGGGTTAGTGAAGGATTATTAGTAACAATAGAAGTAGAAAGCAAGCTATATGCAGAAAGATGGAACTAATTATTACAAAGGAAGAGCATCTCAGTGTCTCTGGTGGAGTTCAGCTCAAGAGAGCGTCCAGGATGTAATGAGAAGGGTGTACCCTGCAATTATAAGATAGCGGAGCTGCTGCCCAGTTCTGAAGACTGCATTATACAGCGACACAACCTCCACCCACTGATTAACACCGAGCAAATAATTACAGCAAAATGATAAGAGACTGGGGGAGGGCAGTATTATTATTACTATTATTACTCTTATCAGTGGTAGAACGATTACATTTAGTATCATTATTTTATGTTCAGATCTATCTTATATCTATTATCTATCTATCTAATATCTATCTATCTATCTCATATCTATCTATCTATCTATCTAGCTATGTATCTAATATCTATCTATCTATCTATCTAATATCTATCTATCTATCTAATATCTATCTATCTATCTCATATCTATCTATCTATCTATCTATCTATCTATCTCATGTCTATCTCATATCTATCTATCTATCTATCTATCTATCTATCCATCTACCTATCTATCTATCTATATATCTATCTATCACATATCTATCTATCTATCTATCTAATATCTATCTATCTCCTATCTCATATCTATCTATCTATCTATCTATCTATCTAATATCTATCTATCTATCTCATATCTATCTATCTATCTATCTATCTATCTATCTCATATCTATCTATCTATCTATCTATCTAATATCTATCTATCTATCTCATATCTATCTATCTATCTATCTATCTATCTATCTCATATCTATCTATCTATCTATCTATTATCTATCTATCTATCTATCTATTATCTATCTCCTATCTATCTATCTATCTATCTATCTATCTCATATCTATCTATCTCATATCTATCTATCTCATATCTATCTATCTCATATCTATCTATCTCATATCTATCTATCTATCTATCTCATATCTATCTATCTCATATCTATCTATCTCCTATCCATCTATCTCATATCTATCTATCTATCTCATATCTATCTATCTATCTATCTATCTATCTATCTCATATCTATCTATCTATCTATCTATCTATCTCATATCTATCTATCTATCTATCTATCTATTCTATCTCATATCTATCTATCTCATATCTATCTATCTCATATCTATCTCATATCTATCTATCTATCTATCTATCTATCTAATATCTATCTATGTATCTGTCTATCTAATATCTATCTATCTCCCTCTAATTAATGAGCGTCTTCTCATTGTTAGGGCTGATGCACACGACCGTATGTATTTTGATGGACACGGAAAGAAAATACGTTCATGTGCATGAGCCCTTAGTAAATAACCTGCCGTTCCGGGGGCTCTGGATATGTTCTATGTTGGACTGCTTCTGCACATCATCCTTCTCCTCAGCGATTGACAGTTCCCATGGTTCCCAGATCTTTTCTAATAACGCCTCCCCATATACAGGTGAAACTCCAAAATTTAGAATATCGCACAAAGTTCATTTTTTTTCAGTAATGCAACTTAAAGGAGTTGTCCAGGTTCAGAGCTGAAACCGGACATATCCCCATTTTCACCCAGACAGTTCATGCTCCGATGCTCTCCTTTGCCCTGCACTAAGTCCCGCAGGGCAAAGGCATTTTCTGGAGTTTCGGTGACTGGCTCTCCATTGGCCTGTAAAATGGCTAGGGCAGCGCTAAAGCATGCCCATCAGAGCCGGTGACGTCACCGAACACACTGCTGGGCGGAAGCCTCTGCTCGGCAGTGTGTTATCGTAAATAAAAGAGCGATCCAGCGCAGGGCAAGGGAACGCATCCAAGAATGAGATGCTCCGATGCTAACATCAGGGGGGCGCCTGGGTGACATCATGGGTATGTCCGGGTTCAGCCCTGAACGCGGACAACCCCTTTAAAATGTGAAACCAATACAGCTTATGAAACCCCAAAGTCACAATCTCAGGTACCCTTTGCTCAGGGGGTATGGACTAATCATCTGACTAGAGTGCGACACTTTGAGCCTAGAATATTGAACCTTTTCACAAAATTCTAATTTTAAGCTGCGTTACTGAAATAAATGAACTTTTGCACGATATTCTAATTTTTCGAGTTTCACCTGTACATAGTGTGACTGTATCTGGGGTGCAGTGTAGACGGGTGCTCACATGTACAGCTGGTGCTGAAGAAATTACTGCTATTTATTATTAAAATTCCTTTAATCCAGCAACAATAAAACACAATGGATCAATGGATTGCTGCGTTTAGAACTTCGGATACTGACCCAAATTGTTTGGCTTCTCTTCTGCCGTGTTCTCTACTGTACCACCTACCTGGCTCTGCTACATCACAGTCCCTAAACCCCCGGCTCATCTGACTACCGCTACTGTACCAGATACCTCACTCTGCTACATCACTGTTACTAAACCCCGGCTCATCTGACTACGCTCCTGACTACTGCTACTGTACCAGATACCTGACTCTGCTACACCACTGTTACTAAACCCCGGCTCATCTGACTACCCTCCTGACTACTGCTACTGTACCAGATACCTGACTCTGCTACATCACTGTTACTAAACCCCGGCTCATCTGACTACCCTCCTGACTACTGCTACTGTACCAGATACCTCACTCTGCTACATCACTGTTACTAAACCCCGGCTCATCTGACTACTGCTACTGTACCAGATACCTCACTCTGCTACATCACTGTTACTAAACCCCGGCTCATCTGACTACTGCTACTGTACCAGATACCTGACTCTGCTACATCACTGTTACTAAACCCCGGCTCATCTGACTACCCTCCTGACTACTGCTACTGTACCAGATACCTCACTCTGCTACATCACTGTTACTAAACCCCGGCTCATCTGACTACCCTCCTGACTACTGCTACTGTACCAGATACCTGACTCTGCTACATCACAGTCCCTAAACCCCCGGCTCATCTGACTACCGCTACTGTACCAGATACCTGACTCTGCTACATCACTGTTACTAAACCCCGGCTCATCTGACTACCCTCCTGACTACTGCTACTGTACCAGATACCTGACTCTGCTACATCACTGTTACTAAACCCCGGCTCATCTGACTACCCTCCTGACTACTGCTACTGTACCAGATACCTGACTCTGCTACATCACAGTCCCTAAACCCCCGGCTCATCTGACTACCGCTACTGTACCAGATACCTGACTCTGCTACATCACTGTTACTAAACCCCCAGCTCATCTGACTACCCTCCTGACTACCGCTACTCTACCAGATACCTGACTCTGCTACATCACTGTTACTAAACCCGGGCTCATCTGACTACTGCTACTGTACCAGATACCTGACTCTGCTACATCACTGTTACTAAACCCGGGCTCATCTGACTACTGCTACTGTACCAGATACCTGACTCTGCTACACCACTGTTACTAAACCCCCAGCTCATCTGACTACCCTCCTGACTACTGCTACTGTACCAGATACCTGACTCTGCTACATCACTGTTACTAAACCCGGGCTCATCTGACTGCTGCTACAATACCACATACCTAACCTAGGCATGTCTGACTACTCTCATGACTATCACTACTGTATTGGATACCAGGCACTGCCACATCACCATTACTAACCCCTGGCTCTGACAACCCTACTGACTGCTGCTTCTGTATACTAGGCCCTGCTTCATCACCATTACTAACCCCTAGCCTGTGTATTAGATCTTATTCTTGGCACCATATCTGTCTCTGCCTATTTCCAATTTCTGAACTGCCTGATGTATTTTCTTCCTTGTAAGGGACTGTTCACACATACTGAATTTTCACATTGCAAATCCAACACATAGTTTACTATATAAATCAGAGACGTACACCGAGACCCCAGCCTCCGATGTGCAGATGGAATCGCTGTGGATACTAGGTCCAGCCCCAGTAATCTACCAGCTTTTCTGTGCAAATTCTGCAGCAATATTCTCACGGATCGGTCACACACTATGAACCCTGGTGATGCTGATGGACCCCATTAAAGGTTTTATTCATGATTAAAGGGGTTGTCCCTACAGTATTCAAACCAGCACCTGCATGTAATTAAAAATGTAGCATAGTCACTAAGTTATTCAATAAAACCTATCTATATAGCGCCACCTGCTGTTTGTTCTTTTCATATTTCTTTGTCCTGCTCACTGAGCAGGTCGCAAATGCTCAGATTTATCCATCAACGGCCTCCTGAGATGTGATAGGTAGAGCTGAGACACGCCTCCTGAGATGTGATAGGTAGAGCTGAGACACGCCTCCTGAGATGTGATAGGTAGAGCTGAGACACGCCTCCTGAGATGTGATAGGTAGAGCTGAGACACGCCCCCTGAGATGTGATAGGTAGAGCTGAGACACGCCCCCTGAGATGTGATAGGTAGAGCTGAGACACGCCCCCTGAGCTGCAGCAGAAAAGACACTCCCCTTGTTATAAATCTAGCAGAGCAATGAATGGGGAGATCTCTGGATCCATGTGAGGTACAGGGCCGGTTCTAGCTTTGTTAGAAAAAGGTTGCCATGTTCTATACGATATCTGATTGTCATCTTTTACATTAGTCATGTAATGTAAAGAGTGAAAATCAGACATCATATAGAACATGACAACCTCTTTCTAACAAAGCTAGAACCGGCCCTGTACCTCACATGGATCCAGAGATCTCCCCATTCATTGCTCTGCTAGATTTACAGGTCCTTCTCAAAATATTAGCATATTGTGATAAAGTTCATTATTTTCTGTAATGTACTGATACACATTAGACTTTCATATATTTTAGATTCATTACACACCAACTGAAGCAGTTCAAGCTTTTTATTGTTTTAATACTGATGATTTTGGCATACAGCTCATGAAAACCCCAAATTCCTATCTCAAAAAATTAGCATATTTCATCCGACCAATAAAAGAAAAGTGTTTTTAATACAAAAAAAGTCAACCTTCAAATAATTATGTTCAGTTATCACTCAATACTTGGTCGGGAATCCTTTTGCAGAAATGACTGCTTCAATGCGGCGTGGCATGGAGGCCATCAGCCTGTGGCACTGCTGAGGTGTTATGGAGGCCCAGGATGCTTCGATAGCGGCCTTAAGCTCATCCAGAGTGTTGGGTCTTGCGTCTCTCAACTTTCTCTTCCCAATATCCCACAGATTCTCTATGGGGTTCAGGTCAGGAGAGTTGGCAGGCCAATTGAGCACAGTAATACCATGGTCAGTAAACCATTTACCAGTGGTTTTGGCACTGTGAGCAGGTGCCAGGTCGTGCTGAAAAATGAAATCTTCATCTCCATAAAGCTTTTCAGCAGATGGAAGCATGAAGTGCTCCAAAATCTCCTGATAGCTAGCTGCATTGACCCTGCCCTTGATAAAACACAGTGGACCAACACCAGCAGCTGACATGGCACCCCAGACCATCACTGACTGTGGGTACTTGACACTGGACTTCAGGCATTTTGGCATTTCCCTCTCCCCAGTCTTCCTCCAGATTCTGGCACCTTGATTTCCGAATGACATGCAACAGTCCAGTGCTGCTTCTCTGTAGCCCAGGTCAGGCGCTTCTGCCGCTGTTTCTGGTTCAAAAGTGGCTTGACCTGGGGAATGCGGCACCTGTAGCCCATTTCCTGCACACGCCTGTACACGGTGGCTCTGGATGTTTCTACTCCAGACTCAGTCCACTGCTTCCGCAGGTCCCCCAAGGTCTGGAATCGGTCCTTCTCCACAATCTTCCTCAGGGTCCGGTCACCTCTTCTCGTTGTGCAGCGTTTTCTGCCACACTTTTTCCTTTCCACAGACTTCCCACTGAGGTGCCTTGATACAGCACTCTGGGAACAGCCTATTCATTCAGAAATTTCTTTCTGTGTCCTACCCTCTTGCTTGAGGGTTTCAATGATGGCCTTCTGGACAGCAGTCAGGTCGGCAGTCTTACCCATGATTGCGGTTTTGAGTAATGAACCAGGCTGGGAGTTTTTAAAAGCCTCAGGAATCTTTTGCAGGTGTTTAGAGTTAATTAGTTGATTCAGATGATTAGGTTAATAGCTCATTTAGAGAACCTTTTCATGATATGCTAATTTTTTGAGATAGGAATTTGGGGTTTTCATGAGCTGTATGACAAAATCATCAATATTAAAACAATAAAAGGCTTGAACTACTTCAGTTGGTGTGTAATGAATCTAAAATATATGAAAGTCTAATGTTTATCAGTACATTACAGAAAATACTGAACTTTATCACATTATGCTAATTTTTTGAGAAGGACCTGTATATCAAGCATGTGCAGCCTTCTCAGTGAGCAGGACAAACTAAAAAACAGCAGGTGGCGCTATACAAACATTTTATTGTATAACTCAGGGGCTAGGCTAAATGTTTAATTACATACAATTACAAAAGTATTCAGATCCAGGTGCTGGTTTGAAAACTGTAGAATGTTTTTTTGTGGGACGACCCCATTAACTTATAATAGGGTGTGATGGAGCCTCTGATGGTATTTCAAATTTCTGCCTGGTTCCCCATGAGAGCACCTAAATCCCAGGGCCAGTACCTCAATTCCAACCATGGCAGGAGGAGGTCCTATCGATGAGATTGTCCCATCCTTTTGGTTCTTTCTCTGGATATTGCCCACTTTATCCTACCAAGCCCTAAATGTTCTAGATATTTCCAGAAAGTATAAACTGTCAGGCAATGAAATTTCCATCAAGAATTCAAAGCGTTCAGTAGACAAAGCAGAAACTATGGAGACAATTATGGAAATGAGGTGTCCCAGAAGCCTCTGCTTCTTGATAGGAGTTGGTTATTCGCATGTTGTGGCGGAGGAATTACCAAGGGCTCTCCCTGACCTATTTCATTGTCTCCGTGAAGAATCATCTATGGTCAAATTGAAAAAAAAAAAATCCATTTAAATGCAAATCCCAATTTTCTCTATTATTTATTAGGCTGGAAGATACTGATTGTTGGGTGTCTGAGATGCCTGGTAAGGGTTGGTGGCCTCGGGTCCTGGAGGAACGTTCTGGTTCCTGCCGGTGAACTTCTGGTCAGTATTCTGTATGATCTGGCTTATACGAGGACACATTCTGCATCTATATTTATTCTTCTCCTAATGTACTGTACGGAAAGGCGATATTTGCGTTTCCATCACTTTTGTTCTACGTGGAAATAAAATATTCAGTTTGCAGCACTCAAGGAGGTGACTAGAATTTTCAGTGACAGTATCTTCATACGGCCAGGGGTCGACTAGACTAGAAAGTGGCAACCTGATACCTGCCCCATTAAATTGAACTCCTAATGGTTGCTACTCTCTAGCCCCACCCCTTCTTAATGACCTTTAAAGGGATGCGCTGCGAAAAGTATTCCCCTGACCTGGATCTGTGTATTTTGTAATTGGATGTAATTCACAATCGGTATAGCCACTGAGTTATTCAATGAAATCTATTTATAGTGCCACCTGCTGTTTGTTCTTTTCCTTGTATCTTTGTCCACCTCACTGAGGTAGTCGGACAAGCTAAAGTTAAGAGAATGAGTTGGCAGTTACAGGGAAAGAGGTACAGCAGAAAGGACACCCCTCTTGGGCTGCAGCAGAAAGGACACACACCCTGAGTTGCAGGAGAAAGGATCCATACTCTGAGCTGCAGCAAAAGGGAAATACACCCCCTGAGCTGCAGCTGAAACTATACTCCCCCTGAGCTGCAGCAGAAACTATACTCCCCCTGAGCTGCAGCAGAAACTATACTCCTACTGAGCTGCAGCAGAAACTATACTCCCCCTGAGCTGCAGCAGAAACTATACTCCCCACTGAGCTTCAGCAGAAACTATACTCCCCACTGAGCTTCAGCAGAAACTATACTCCCCACTGAGCTTCAGCAGAAACTATACTCCCCACTGAGCTTCAGTTAAAACAATACTCCCACTACTGAGCTGCAGCAGAAACTATACTCCTACCGAGCTGCAGCAGAAACTATACTCCCACTGAGCTGCAGCTGAAACTATACTCCCCCTGAGCTGCAGCAGAAACTATACTCCTACTGAGCTGCAGCAGAAACTATACTCCCCCTGAGCTGCAGCAGAAACTATACTCCCCACTGAGCTTCAGCAGAAACTATACTCCCCACTGAGCTTCAGCAGAAACTATACTCCCCACTGAGCTTCAGCAGAAACTATACTCCCCACTGAGCTTCAGTTAAAACAATACTCGCACTACTGAGCTGCAGCAGAAACTATACTCCCACTGAGCTGCAGCAGAAACTATACTCCCACTGAGCTGCAGGTGAAACTATACTCCTACCGAGCTGCAGCAGAAACTATACTCCCACTGAGCTGCAGCAGAAACTATACTCCCACTGAGCTGCAGCAGAAACTATACTCCCAAGAGCTGCAGCAGAAACTATACTCCCACTGAGCTGCAGCAGCAACTATACTCCCACTGAGCTGGAGCAGAAACTATACTCCCCCTGAGCTTCAGCAGAAACTATACTCCTACCGAGCTGCAGCAGAAACTATATTCCCACTGAGCTGCAGGTGAAACTATACTCCCACTGAGCTGCAGCAGAAACTATACTCCCACTGAGCTGCAGCAGAAACTATACTCCTACTGAGCTGCAGCAGAAACTATACTCCCACTGAGCTGCAGCAGAAACTATACTCCCACTGATCTGTAGCAGAAACTATACTCCCACTGAGCTACAGCAGGAACTATACTCCTACCGAGCTGCAGCAGAAACTATACTCCCACTGAGCTGCAGGTGAAACTATACTCCCACTGAGCTGCAGCAGAAACTATACTCCCACTGAGCTACAGCAGAAACTATACTCCTACTGAGCTGCAGCAGAAACTATACTCCTACTGAGCTGCAGCAGAAACTATACTCCCACTGAGCTGGAGCAGAAACTATACTCCCACTGAGCTGCAGCAGAAACTATACTCCCACTGAGCTGCAGCAGAAACTATACTCCTACCGAGCTGCAGCAGAAACTATACTCCCACTGAGCTGCAGCAGCAACTATACTCCCACTGAGCTGCAGCAGAAACTATACTCCCACTGAGCTGCAGCAGCAACTATACTCCCACTGAGCTGGAGCAGAAACTATACTCCCAAGAGCTGCAGCAGAAACTATACTCCCACTGAGCTGCAGCAGAAAGGACACTTCCAATGGGCTACTAGTCTGAAATAAATCTAGTAGAGAAACTAGACCAGTGAATGGGAATATTCTGCAGTAGAATATTGATTTCTCCATAGGTTCCACTGACTAGGAGAGGGGGTATTTCATCAAAAGAAAAAAAATATATAGATAAACCCCTTTAAAGGGGCTTATTAACATAGACAGCCCCTTTAAAGGGGTAGTCCTAAGAGTAGATATGAAGGCGGTGATTTAAGAAGAAAAATATGCCACGTTTTGTTGTTTTTTAGGTGCAGATGTTTTCACAAAGGGGTTTTGCAGCAAAATCTGCGCCTTTTTTCCCACTCATGCCACTTTTCCAAGGTGGCGGAAAAAAGGGGTGGGGAGGAGGGTGGGCCCGTCTCATGTACACCACTTTATTGTGTGGAAAATGGTCTTAAACTATGGCAGCAAGGGAGCTGGCATAGTTTAAACATTTGTCGCAGGGTCAGTGGCAGCAAGCGCCGAACCCCTACATAAAAACCGTAGGTGCATCCACCGCCAGCGCAGGGGTATTAAGATTGACATGTATATTGCTGGTCTTCATAAATGACCCCATAGATAGATAGATAGATAGATACATAGATAGATAGATAGATGATAGATAGATTATAGATAGATAGATAGATAGATAGATAGGAGATAGATAGATAGATAGATAGATAGATATGAGATAGATAGATAGATATGAGATAGATAGATAGATAGATAGGAGATAGATAGATAGATTATAGATAGATAGATAGATAGATAGATAGATAGATAGATAGATAGATAGATAGGAGATAGATAGATAGATTATAGATAGATAGATAGATAGATAGATAGATAGATAGATAGATATGAGTTAGATAGATAGATAGATGGATGGATATGAGATAGATAGATAGATACTAGATAGATACTAGATAGATAGATAGATAGATAGATAGATAGATAGATATTAGATAGATAGATAGATAGATAGATAGATATTAGATAGATAGATAGATGGATAGATAGATTAAAAGAAGTCACTTCTAGTTATGTGACAGTATTAAGCGCCATAGGATTTGGTGGTGGGACTGAGCTACTAAGCATGTGTGACCACTGCCACTGAAGCCATTAGATGGACATTCTAAGAGGGAATCCAAAGAGGGCCCCATGATAAGTAACCTCAATATCTAAACATAGAGGGTCTAGTTTAACTAATTCTAGTTTAAAAAAATAAAATAATATATCATATTTGACCCCCCCTTTCGAATGAGAGTGCCCCCTACAGGGGAGATGTAACATTACATGCTGGGCTGGCCATAATGTGTGGTTGTCAGTGAGACCACTACAGTGAGAGCTACTATTGGACCCTCCTCTACGATGTCAACTTGCCCTAATAATTCATAGGGGCAGAGATTATTCCGATGAGACAACCACTTTATTTTGTGGGTGGAGCTTGTTATGCTTTGCTTTTAATAGGTTTGGACGTCCTACCTATCCACCCCCGAGGATTTCAGTTGGAGCTTTATGTGGAAAGTAATTTCCCAATGTTAAAGTTGCCCCATATCTGACAGTTTAGTACAGATTAGGGGGTGAAGAAGGGAAGAAGATGCAGGTAATTGGTAAGTTACTGACAGCCTGTCATTAGGAAAGGTTATTGATGAGGGGTCGATTTCCAGCACCCCCGCCAATCAGCTGTTTTCACTAGCTGTGGTGTGTAAACCAGGCACCAGAATCACACAGCGCCATACATTGTGTAGTGGCCACGACTGGTTACTGCAGCACTGCTTCCATTGCCATAGTCTATGTGATGTAACCATACGGAAACTTCAGCTTCTGCTTCAAGAGCTGAACTCCTCAGAGGATGATGGAAATCACAGCGCACTGCTGAAAAAACTGCGTTATTTGACTTGAGTTGAGACCCATAAGTGCCATGAGTAAATGATGAATGCAGTCTGATAAATGTAGCAGAGCTGAAAGTGTCATGTGTCACAACTCAAACACGGTTATCATGGCACACAATGCAGCTCTGCTACATCCATGAAACACACACAGCAACAAATAGAGCTGAGCTTGTCATGTAACATATGAAAGATTCAGCTTTGCTGCGTCTGTACGGTACATGATCAGCTGAACCACCAGACACAGCAGAGCTGAGAATGTATAATAGCTCACACTGGGGTTTCTTGTACGTATAAGAAATGTTTAAATTTGGCTCTGCTACAACTGTGCAACAGACAAAGCAGAGCTAAGCGTTGTGTGATATGAAGTCATTAAAGGACAGATTCACATGTTGAACACTAGCAGTTAGGAAAGTATATAGCAGAGCTGAGACTGTCATGTGACAACTCACACTGAGACATCACTGCGCACAGTTCAGTTCTGCTACATCTCTGCAACACACAGCAAGATACAAAGATAGTAGAGTTGAGATTGTCATGTAATATATCAAAATCTGAAGCCTCCGGATCTGAATTTGATATTATTTAGAATGTGGTCTCTGATACATGCAAAAAAAGAAAAACAAACAATTTCAGCTCTGCTACATCTGTGCTGTGCAACACTAAAATCAAGAGGCAGACACAGCAAAGCTGAGATTGTTGTGTGATATGAATTCATTAAAGGGCAGATTCAACTTGGCAACGTACGTTCAACACCAGAAGCAAGGAAACGGTATAGCAGAGCTGAGACTGTCATGTGGTACAGTTCGGGTATCTCAGTAAGTTTTGATAAAGCACTAGAAGCAATTTATAGATGTAGCAGAGCTACAATAATCCAAGTAAGAACACAAACGTACAGACTCCACTCCCAGGTTTAGGGCTCATGCACACAAACATATTTTTATTCCGTTTTTTTACAGGTCCGTATGCGGAACCATTCATTCCAATGGGACTTAAATAACATAAAACGGAAATGACTCAGTGTGCGTTCCGTTTCCGTATGTCTGCTCTTCAAAAAAAATAGAACCTGCCCTATTATTGTCCGTTTTTTAGGGGATCTGCAAAAAATGCAAATGCAAGACGTATGTCCATTTTTTGGGGTGGATCCATGTTTTGTGAACCGCAAAATACTTGCGGTCATGTGCATGATCCCTAATGTAGATTTCCTAAGGCAGTAGATTTACCTGCAGTTCTATGGACAACCACAAGGGGCCTCCCAATGATTTATCCTACATGACAAACTCAGCTCTACTACATTTGCACAATCCAGAAACCGATACCAATACAGGAGGCCTGAACACATTGAAAACCCTCTTAATGAGGTTCAGCCTGCTGATACACGACTACGCACAGAGGGGATTAATGGACTGGATGTTTTTCCGCCACGTAGGTCCAGTCCGTACGGCGAGCGCCAGCCTACGTGCTGAAAGCTCTTCTCTGCCCTAATGGGCCGTTAAGGGAATGAATCCTGTTTGTAACGTTGCGATATGACGGATGCTCTAAATGGCTGCGCGCGGTGGTCTTCATTATGCAGCCGGAGAACGGGTTATGCATGGAGAAACATTAGTACCAAATCCCCCATTAAATCAGATTGGAATTTCAGTGCATCTGTGTCGTTTCATAGCGCTAACACCCTGTCATTTGTAATCCTGAGTGTCACCATGCTGCCTGCTAGGAGCTCCTCCACCAGCAGATGGCAGTGGTAGTAAACTGCTAGAGCTCAGCGTGTGCTCACACCTAAGCTGCACCAGTGATGACAATTGCACAATGTGTTCTTTCGCTCCTCTGCCTCAGAAATGCGCCATCTCTCCGTTTAAGTGAATTCCTTCGCTGCCCGCACTGAATTCCTGGAATAGAAGAGTTAATCAGTTATCCCCTCGAACTGTCTACCGACGGCCCACGAAGGCGAATGCCAGCAGGACGCGAGGATACCGTAGCGATATTATCATCCTTCTCGTCGCTATGCTGTACGTGCTGCAGAGAAGGTGATGAGCAGCTCCGGAGGCACTGAAGTCTGCCAGCATGGAACCTGGGCTCCGGTTGGCCTAGTCCGGGCGTATGCAGCAAAATGTACAATATACAGAAGGAGCGATACAAATAGAAAAATATTAGAGAGAGAGAAGCGCGAGTGGACTCGCCAAGATCATACATGGCAGATTTAAAGAGATTTTCTGAGAACGTTTTAGTCGTCAGAATCTGATCGTGGGGGGGTCTGACACCCGGGACCCCAGATGATCAGCTGTTTGAGAGGGCACTGGTGCTCATAGTAGTGTTGCGACCTTCTCTCTGCTTTCCCTGTGGCGTCACGTTCATCGGTCACGTGGCCTAGGCGCAGCTCAGCCTCGTTGAAGTGAATGGGGATGAGCTGCAATACCAAGCACAGCCACTATACAATGGATGGCGCTGTGGTAAGTGAGAAAGAAGGCAGCAGTGCTCACCGGAGCTGATTGGCGGGGGTCCCAGATATCAGATAGTGATGACTTATCCTGAGGATAGGTCATCAATAAAAAAGTCTCGGAAAACCTGTTTAAATAATTTACCCAATTTGGCAAAGGACAGATAAATATCGATCAGCAGCGGACATCTGGGTAACTTATGGATATTGTATGGAGGGAAATAAGGACTGAGAACTGAATCTACGTAAAGAGACCAGTCCTGTGTGTAGACACTGGAAGTACTCCATGGTATGGAGACTTATTGGCAATGCTCCATGCAAAGAGGTGTCTCCCAAGGATAGAGAATCGCCAGGGCCACCTATTGGAAGTGTCTCCCTATGAGTCAAGATCCAACTTTCCAAAAAGTCTTAGGCCCCTTGCAGACGACATTCAGTCGGGATGCGTTGCGGGCGGGTTCAGGGAAACCCGCGCGAGTTTGCACGCAGTTTGTCTGTGATTGTGTTGCGCTGTTCAGTTTTTTTCTGAAACTGAATGTGGTACCCAGACCCGAACCCGGACTTCTTCACTGAAGTTCGGGTTTGGGTTAGGTGTTCTGTAGATTTTAGAATTTTCCATTATAACATGGTTATAGTGGAAAATAATAACATTCTTTAATACAGAATGCATTGCAAAATGTCCATTGAGGGTTAAAAAAAAAATAATAATAATTACTCACCTCATCCACTTGATCACGCAGCAGTTATCGTCTTCTTTCTTCTTCTTGCAGGACCTGCAAAAGGACCTGCGCTGACATCATTGCTCTCCCCACGTGATGACGTCAGCGCAGGTCCTTTTGCAAGCCATGCAAGAAAACGAAGAAAGACGATAACGGCTGAGCGATCAAGTGGATGAGGTGAGTAATTTTTTTATTAAGTAATTAAGTAAATGGACTTTAATGGGGTCCCGGGACTCATTCCTATTTATTGACATCATCTCCCTAGTAACCATCTGTGAAAATCGCATTGCATCTGCACTTGCTTGCGGATGCTTGCGATTTTCACGCAGCCCCATTCACTTCTATGGGGCCTGCATTGCATTAAAACGCACAATATAGAGCATGCTGCGATTTTCACGCAATGCACAAGTGATGTGTGAAAAACATCGCTCATGTGCACAGCCCCATAGAAATGAATAGGTCTGGATTCAGTGCTGGTGCAATGCGTTCACGTCACACATTGCCCCTCGTGGAAAACTCGCCCGTGTGAGAGGGGCCTTAGGATTTGCACCCTGTCTAAGCTACTTCCAAGGCATTGCACCGAACCAGCCAGAATTCTACTCCGTACTGACAAGGGGCAAGCATCTCGAAACAGCTAATATAATAAATCTGTATAGCGCCACCTACTGTTTGTTTGTTTTTCCTAGCTTTGTTGTCCACCTCCCGGATGTGAATGTACCTGCTCAGGTCCATCCTTTAGCTACCTCCTGAGCTGTGATAGGGAGAGAGCTGCGGCAGAAAGGACACACCCCTTGAGCTGAGATAGGAAGGGAATTGCAACAGAAAGGGCATGCCCACTAAACGGCAGCTTAAAATAAATCTATTCTAGAGGGACAATTTAAGCAATGAATGAGGAGATCTCTGGATCCATGTGAGGTACGGAGCTGGTTCTAGCTTTGTTAGAAAGAGATTGTCATAGACTATATGATGTCTGATGTTAATTTTTTACATTAATTATGGGATAACCCCTTTAGGTCAATATAGGCCTATTGATGCCAATGAAAGCTACAGCTCCATAGATGCCAATGTGGTTAATATGGCCCCATTTAAGGCACTGAGGTCTGTATGGCTCCAGAAAGGTCAGCATAGAAGTCAACAAACTCCATAGAGGAGATTGAAGCCAACACAGGACTAGTGAAGCCAACAAATTCAATGCAGCTACGCCGAACCCATTGAAGTCAACACGACTCCATAGAAGCCACGGAAGTCAATACAGCCACATTAACCTCAATGAAGCCAGAGAACTCAATAAAGTCAATATTCCTCCATAGAAGTCTATGACGTCACCAAGGATCTACAGAACTCAGAAAAAAGATGTCCCATAATAACCAATGAAGTCTATATGGCCAGATAAAACTCAGTGACATTAGTTCAGCCCCAGAAATGTCCTTAAAAGGGGTTACCCCATGGTTAATGTAAAAAATGAAAATCAGACATTATGTAGTACATGACAATACCTCTCTAACAAAGCTAGAACCAGCCCTGTACCTCACATGGATCCAGAGATCTCCTCATTCATTGTTCTGCTAAATTTATATATTTTCTGCTGCAGCTCAGGGGGTGTGTCTCAGCTCTGCCTATCACAGCTCAGGAGGTGTGTCTCAGCTCTGCCTATCACAACTCAGGAGGTGTTTCTCAGCTCTGCCTATCACAACTCAGGAGGTGTGTCTCAGCTCTGCCTATTACAGCTCAGGAGGTGTGTCTCAGCTCTGCCTATCACAACTCAGGAGGTGTGTCTCAGCTCTGCCTATCACAACTCAGGAGGTGTGTCTCAGCTCTGCCTATTACAGCTCAGGAGGTGTGTCTCAGCTCTGCCTATCACAACTCAGGAGGTGTGTCTCAGCTCTGCCTATCACAACTCAGGAGGTGTGTCTCAGCTCTGCCTATCACAGCTCAGGATGCAGTTGAAGGATGTGCGGCCTTCTCAGTGAGCAGGACAAAGAAATAAGAAAAGGAACAAACAGCAGGTGGCGCTATACAGATACATTTTATTGAATAACTCAGTGGCTAGTCTGAATTTTTAATGACATGAAATTCCAAAAGTATTCAGATCCAGGTGATGGTTTGAAATTTCTAGAATATTTTTTGTGGGACACCCCTTTTAAAGCAATATGTCTCCCCAGAAGTCCCCGGTCAGTGAAGTCCATGCACCTCCCCCCCCCCCCAAGAAGGCAGTGGAATCAATATGGCAGAAGCTGGCTATTTCTATAGCCATTGCCTCTAATTAGCCCGATACATTAATATAGACCTCATATTGGCACACAATTGCAGGATCCCATTCAGGAGGCTGGCAGCATATCCAATTGTCGTTTATTAGCTCGTCTCCAATTATTCATATATATGCAAATTTCTCGTTCTTGCTCAAGTATAGATATGCAAATTGAGTTCCCAGTTATGAAATGTATATGCAAATTCCATGCAATTACTCTTAACTGTTGAAGTAAAATATCTAATTCTTGCGGCAGCATATGTAATACATGCAGCTATATAACAGCACAATATAGATCGTGATCTTGTACACAAGACGTCTTTATAGCATTGTGATAAAGTATCCCTCATCGGGAAGAAGTATATTAGCGGTAGTGCCTCAGAGGTTTGGGACTTTCCTCCTCTTTGCTGATTTTATTGTGCTTCCTGTCTCCATGTGGGCGGATCTTCCTGGTATGATGTCACCACTCTGTTCTTAGCCAGTTAGGTGTCTCCTCCCCAATGACATCATTTCCTCCTCTCCTCATTCCATTTTACTAAGTGTAAAAGGGGGCGCAGTGTATGCTGGTGGAATATCTCACAGGAACACCTTTATTTTCTCACACAGCAGCACACTGCTCATTTTGGTTACTGTCCCTTTCAAAGGTACACAAGCATAATGGTTATATATCTGGAAGAGGTAAAAGCTCTAGCTTAGTAGTTTCCCTCAGACTTGCAGGGCACTGTGGTGATAGAGGGATCCAGATATTAAAATTATTGTTAGGAGTAGGCAACCCCTTTCCTGTCCTCTTCCATGTCCATCCAGGTCGGAGATTGTAGCAATAAAAATCAGTAAGATGGAACTTCACTGAGTCCAGAGCCCTATCATAAAATGTGAAGATGTCAGATACCAGCGTTATACAGACCAGAACCGTTAGAGGGTTCAGGAGAAGGCTAGTGTCCTTTTCTTTCCAGCCAAGGTCACACATAAAACCCCTATCTGGCAATATACATCAAAGTCGACACATCCATATTTGAGCCACGTGCTTCCTCCTGAGAACTCGGGCCATGCATATGCTTCCATGGTATTACAACCAAATTGACACTGTAACAGGGAACAATTAGATAACTCCAGCTATCCTGCCATTACCTCCGCCATGTTTAGTATGCACGTGTGCGAGACATTCAGACGGAGTGGATGGCGGTAATAACATGGCTGTGATTGGCCGGTGCATCATGTGACCCAGCCTCTATATAAGCTGAATCACGTGTAGCACCGCCCATCAGCTATGAGTAGTGCAGGGACAGGAAGCAGGCAGATGAAGTGAGGGAGAGTGTAAGGAATCTCATCTGGCTATTTATTCTGTGGGTGACCTATAGCGATT
This sequence comes from Bufo gargarizans, assembly GCF_014858855.1. Taxonomy (NCBI): domain Eukaryota; kingdom Metazoa; phylum Chordata; class Amphibia; order Anura; family Bufonidae; genus Bufo; species Bufo gargarizans. The sequence continues at coordinate 44,325,479 of NC_058080.1, forward strand.
TTTTTGTGGGTGCAATGCACCATCTTTGTACCCCTGACACAAAAATATAATAGTTAATCTGTCTGTTAGTTCAGTGGGTGACATATACCCATTTTTGGTGTGGGGTACACCTGCAGTGCATACATGACAGGGGAATTAATATAGTTAATCTGTCTGTTAGTTCAGTGGGTGACCTCAAAGAATGAGGAGAGCATCAAATAAGGGACGTGGCCCTGGTTGTGGTGCTGCTGGGGTTTGTGGAGTTCCTGTTGCAGGGAGAGGACGTGGTCGATCTGTGCCAGCTACACGCCCAAATACAACACCTTCCTCAGGGAGACGTAGGCAAAAGAATGTTCAGCTTTATTTTGTAGGCCCGAATACCGGTGTACGAATGGTGAGGCCAGAAAAAGTAGAGGCAGTAGTAGATTGGGAGGCTGACAGTGCCTCGAGTTCTTCACATTGTCTCCCACCCGGTCCCCTACTGAAAGCGCAGAGTTGGAACCTGCAGCCCATGGCCATCAGTCTTTCACCTCACCCCCTTGCAAATCAGCCAGTCTGAGCCCCAAGTCATGCAGCAGTCTCTTATGCTTTTTGATGACTCTGGCAGGGTTTCCGAGGGCCGTCCACATAGCCCTGCCCCAGAAGTGGAAGAGATGGAGTGCACTGATGCCCAACCCCTTATGTTTCAGGATGTAGACATGGGAGGACAACTGCAGCACGTCTCTGATGATGATGAAACACAGGTGCCAACTGCGGTGGCTTTCTGCAGTGTGCAGACAGACAAGGAAGGCAGGGGTGAAGAGTAGGTGAAAAATGATGTGGAGGATGATGAGGTCCTAGACCCCATATGGAATCAAGGTCATGCGAGTGACATGAGCAGTTCGGACGAAGAGGTGGTGGCAAAAGAGGGAGCAGGGTGCAAAAGCAGAGTGGCCGTCCCTTAGACAGTACGCCTGCTACTGCCCACCGCACCCAGGCACTGAGCACACCAAAGCCAGCTCCAAGGAGTTCCCTGGCGTGGCAGTTCTTCAGACAATGTGCTGACGACAAGATGCGAGTGGTTTGAACGCTGTGTAATCGGAGCCTGAAGCGAGGCATAAACGTTCTAAACCTGAGCACAACCTGCATGACCAGGCATCTAAGTGCAAAGCACGAGCTGCAGTGGAGTAGACACCTCAAAAACCACAAAAGATCTCTGGCTCCTCCTGCTTCCTCTTCTGCTGCAGTCGCGGCCTCTTCATCCACCTCTGGAGTGACAGTGCCACCTGCCACCCTGCAAACAGAGGATCTGCCAGCAACACCACCACCTCCACCACCGTAACCATCACCAAGCATCTCCACACTGTCCCATGGAAGCATTCAGCTGTCCATCCCCCAAACACTGGAGAGAAAGAGGAAGTACCCTCCTACCCACCCGCGATCCCTGGCCCTGAATGGCTGCATTTCTAAATTCCTGTCCTTTGAAATGCTGTTTTCCATCTGGTGGAGACGGAGACTTTTAAAAACCTTTTGGCGGTGGCTGTCTCGCAGTACGCCGTGCCCAGCCGCCACTACTTTTCCAGGTGAGCCATCCCTTCCCTGCACAACCAAGTGGCGGAAAAAATCAGGTGTGCACTGCGCAAAGCCATCTGTGGCAAGATCCACATAACCACCGATATGTGAACCAGTAAGCACGGGCAGGGATGTTATATCTCCCTAACTGCACACTGGGTAAATGCAGTGGCGGCTGGGCCTGAGGCGGATAGCAGTTTGGTGCATGTCCTTTCATCACCGAGGATTGCAGGACATTTCTCGTTTCCTCCTGTTGCCTCCTCCTCCTACTCTGCTTCCTCCTCTACTGTCTCCTCATCCGGTCAGCACCTTCACCACCAACTTCAGCGCAGCCAGGAGGAAACAACATTAGTCTCTTTTGAAACTCATCTATTGTGGGGAAAAACCTCACACCGTGCAGGAGCTGTGGATGGGTATGGAACAACAGACCGATGAGTAGTTTGTACCATATAGCCTCAAGCCCGGCCTAGTGGTGTGCGATAACAGGTGAAATCTTGTAGCAGCTCTGGGACTAGCCGGTTTGACGCACATCCCTTGCCTGGCGCATGTGCTGAATTTGATGGTGCAGAGGTTCCTGAAAAGATACCCCGATATGTCAAAGCTGCTGCAGAAAGTCTGTGCCCGCTTTTGGGCTTCTCACCCTGCTGCTGCTCACCTGTCTGCGCTGCAGCGTAACTTCGGCCTCCCGCTCACCGCCTCATATGCGACGTGCCCACCAGGTGGAACTCCACCTTGCACATGCTGGACAGACTGTGCGAGCAGCAGCAGGTGGTAGTGGAGTTTCAGCTGCAGCACACACGGGTCAGTCGCTCTGCGGAACAGCACCACTTCACCACCAATGACTGGACGTGTTTGCCGTGTTGTGCTGTTTGGACTACTCATCCAACATGGCCAGTACCGATGACGCCGTCCTCAGCATTACTATCCCACTTCGGGCGATGATAAAAGATGATGTGGCACAGGAGGAGGAGGAGGAGGAAGAGGGATCATTTCCACGGTTATCAGGCCAGTCATTCACAAGTGGCTCGGAGGGTGGGTTCCTGCAGCAGAGGCCAGGTACACAACTGTCCAGCCAGGACACAGTTCTGGAGGAGGAGGATGATGAGGAGGAGATGGAGGAGGATGAACCGTGTTCACAGCCGGGTGGCACCCAAAGCAGCTCATGCGCATTACTGGAGCGTGGCTGAGGGGGATACAGAGGACACAGATGATACACCTCCCACAGAGGACAGCTTGTCATTGCCTCTGGGCAGCCTGGCACACATGAGCGACTACACGCTGCAGTACTTGAGCAATGACCACCTAGTTGCCCACATTCTAACCAATGATGATTACTGGTTGGCCACCCTGCTAGATTCCTGTTACAAGGACAATGTACTATCCTTAATTTTGGCACTGGATCATGATCGTAAGATGCGCAAGTACAAGCGCACGCTGGTAGATGCGCTGCTGATGGCATTTCCACCTGACAGTCTCAGTGGAAGCACAAGGCAAAGTCAGAGGAGGAGGAAGAAGTCGCAAACGCAGCTGGGGCACCATCAGCACCTCAGAAAGGAGGGTTGGCATAGCCAAAATGTGAAAAAGCTTTGTCAGCACGCCACAACAACCAGCACCACCAGCTGATATGGAACGTCTGAGCAGGAGGCAGCATTTCAGCAACATCGAGGAGCAGTATGTGTGCACATGCCTACACATACTGAATGATGGGTCTGCCCTATTCAACTTCTGGGTCTCCAAATTGAGCACATGCCCTGAGCTTGAACTTTACGCCTTGGAGGTTCTGGCCTTCCCTGCGGGGGCGTCATCACAGACAAGGGCAGCCGCCTGTCCGTAGCCAATGTGGACAAGCTCACGTTCATTAAAATGAACCATGCAGGATCCCACAGGACTTGTCCGTACCTTGTGCAGAATAGACATGTATACCCGCCGCACCCAGCCATTGTTATACTCCAGCGCACTTTCTCTTTGCGTTCTTTTTTCCATTTCCCAATGTTTTGGGGCCTTCCCAAATTTATAAAAAATAAATAAATAAAGGAAAAAAACAAAAACAGTCTTGACTATCTCCTCCTCCACCGCCACTTTCAACTACACCGCCACCGTCTACCGCCTCCTAAACCTCCTACTCCACTTTGACCTCCGCCTCCTATTTTTCTATTCTATGTATTTTAAGTCATTTCCCTATCCACATTTGTTTTCAGGGCAATTGTCCTGCTCTTACCCCCATTTTGCTTCCTTTCGCCGCCCTCTAGCCCTTACTATGACTATTTTACAGCCATTTTAGTGCCCCAAACTTCGGGTCCCCATTGACTTTAATGGGGTTCGGGTTCCGAACCCAAACTTTAACCCGAAGTTCAGCCGAACCCGGCTAACCCGAACATCCACGGGTCCACTGATCCCTAGTCATTACCATATTCCCTGGCCTCATCTGACATCACAGGTGGGGGGGGTTGTGATGGGGGGAAAATACCGACCCTATTTAACACATGATGGGAGAAAAGCTATCATTTCTTTGGGGATCACTAGTTTGATGGACTGACCAATATTTCTGCTTCCCCAGGCAACCGGACATAACCGTCGCGTGATTCGCGTAACGTATAAGGTTCGTTTTTATCCCTTTTATTTTACAAACTGTTATTTTGTACTGTATGTTTATGTCCGTGTATGTTATGTTATATTTTCTATGATGACCCCATTGTTTGTACAAAATTTCTCTTTAGGGTCCATTCACACGTCCGCAAAATGGGTCCCACTATTTTGCGGAACAGGTGCAGACCCATTCATTTTCAATGCATCCACACTTCCGTTCTGCTGCCCCGCAAAACAATAGAACATGTCCTATTCTTGTCCGCAGACACGGACAAGAAAAGGCATTTCTATTATAGTGCAGGTCATGGACGGTCCGCAAAATGCGGAACGCACATGGCCGGTATCTGTGTTTTGCGGATACGCAATTTGCGGACCGCAAAACAGTTGTTGGACGTGTGAATGGACTCTAAATAATAGCCTTCTTGTGTTCTAACGATTCCATGACCTTAGGAGAAGCGTTACCTATATTGAGTTATTAACCCTGTGAGTGCTAGCAGCTGTAGAGAGAACTTAGCTGTTATTTTATGCAAAGGTGTCTGGTCAGCCTGATCTGACGAATGGTGGCAGCTAAGATTGATTAGTTTCCGGAAGGAGTGCTGACAGAGGGAGTTCCAGCGTGACCCTGCAGGCTGCCCTCCTGAATCTAAGCCGCGGATCCTGACAGGCCCAATCTCAGTCTCAGGACTAAGCTCCACTACATCATAGCTTGAACACAGACAGCCAATACAACAAGCATTCAAAACTAGTCCACGTGGATGTAGCAGAGCTGAATTTACTATATCTTTAGAGTATCTTTATTTTTCTTTGGTGTCTGTTCCGTTTCTTTTTGCGGCTGTATGCAGAACCATTGACTTCAATGGGGTCTTAAAAAAACCGGAAACAACTTAATTTCCGTGTCTATATATCCGCTTGTCCTATTATTGTCCGCATTACGGACAAGGATATTACTGTTCTATTGGGGCCAGCTGTGCCGTTTTGCAAAATTCAGAATGCACGTGGCCAGTATCCACGCATGGAGGATTCGCAATTTGTGAACCGCAAAACTTCCACCGGTTGTGTGCATGAGCCCTTAGAACTACAGTCCTATGTGAAGTAATAATTCACTACTCACTGACACACTGATCTCTGCTATCTTGACAGACTGAGCACCACTACATCATAGACTGAATGTTGAAATGCAGTAAAACAAGAACAACTACAAAACCCATTTGCGGTATCTGGCTGTAGCAGAGCCGAATCAGCATCAGTTGTGTCCAAAGGCAAACACAGCACTGCTACACTGATGTACTGACATACTTATCTCTACCACAAGTAGAAAAATGCTAAATAATACCCACAACCTCAAAATCCATTATCTGTGTGGATGCAGTGCATAAACGTGCAGGGGAGGCGAGGATGGGAGGATGGTGGTAGTACTCTCAGTTCACGGTAGTTTGCTCCACCCTGGCACAGTGACTGGACCGCACACCCTTTTTTTCCCCTCGGGGCACACCCTAATGTTGGGGCTCCTGCTTGGTGGAAGTTTGGGGTGCCCTTGATGGTGAACGGTTTGGCTGGGTGCAAGGCAGGATCAATGGATAGTGGAGACAATGATCAGGGCCATTGCTTATAGATAAAGTCTTTCTTTACTGAACTGATGATAGGAGCAGTAGTAGTAGTAGTAGTAGTAGTACATACAGCAGCAAAAAGCTCAGTTCCAAAGTATATCACAGTGTAGTCTTACTCTCATTAGCTGTGTATAGTCAGCAACAATAATGGAGGTTGTAGTACTCTCTCTCTCTGTCTCCACTTTGCAGTCTCACCAAGATAACCACAGGCAATTAAGGGTCCATTCACATGTCCGCAATTTTGTTCCGCATTTTGCGGAACGGAATTGCAGACCCATTCATTTCTATGGAGCAGCACGATGTGCTGCCCGGACACGGAATTCCGTTCCCGAAAAAAAATAGAACATGTCCTATTCTTGTCCACAACTGCGGACAAGAATAGGGATATTCTATTAGTGTCGACAATGTGCGGTCCGCAAAATGCGGAACGCACATTTCCGCTGTCCGTGTTTTGCGGATCCGCGGATCCGCAAAACACGTTACGGATGTCTGAATGGAGCCTAATTCCTCTTGCAGTTCTCAGTCTGAGGGGGGGCAGATTTAAGACTAAACACTAACTAACACTAAATAACAAGGGGGCGGACTTATTCCATCACCCTGATAACCTAAACAGTCTGCCAATTATTAACCCTATATTGTCCATGCATCGCTGCGAGGATCACACAGAAGAAAGACACATGCAATTTAACAACAAATCACAACATTTAACTTGGCAATAATCCTTTCTTTGCTCTCTGAAACTTCCATTGCCTAGGTGGTCCTGGTCCTTCTAAGATGTCTGGTCTCTTTCCTTCTGGGCTCCTCTGGTAGTAGAGTTGCTCCTTCGGCAGCTGTAGTCTCAGAGACAGAGGTTCTCTGAACTTGGGCCTGATTTTCAGGAACAATCTCACACACACACATCTTTCCTGTAGCTTTGCTTAGACTAGTCTCCTCAACACTAACTAACCAGGGGACGGACTTGGTCCATCACTTTGGTAACCCAAACAGCCTGCCAATTATTAACCCTATATTCTCCATGCATCGCTACAAGGAACACACAGTAGAAAGACACATGCAATTTAACAACAAATCACACCATTTAATTTTGCAACATTAAATGAATCATTCGGCAATAATTAACCCTTTGCAGTAGTCCTCTGGGGTACTGCAGTGGCAGAAGCTGAATTTACCCACTTAAAGGGGTATTCCGGTTAAATAACACAGGATAGGGGATAACAATCAGATCATTGGGGTCCTACCACTGAGACCCCCACAATCACGAGAACAGGGGCCCTATACCCCATGGAGCCATCCTGAAATGGATGGAGCAGCTGGTCAGAAAATAACGTCGGCGCTCCATTAATTTCTATGGGAATGTAGATAGATAGATTTTCCGACCAGTCAGGGGGAATCCACGGCGTGTAGGACCCCTGTTCTGGAAGGGATCACAGCAATAGGACCCCCATTAATCCTACAGTTTGAACTTTCCATAACCAGAATTCCCATTTAACTATTTATTTAGTGTATAGCTACAACTACAGTTCTGTGGAGAGACAAACTCATTGCTACTACACTAACCCGTTACATCGGCAGAATCTGGCGCCACTATAGAAAGTAATAGCCAGCAACATTTGTGTCTGATGACAAACTCAGTGCTGCTACATTGACAGACTTTGCTCCACTTCATCAGTAGCCTTTCCCTATAGAGACAAGAAGCTGGCCGCTGCACATTGCTATTCATAGCACAACCGTCTGAAGTGTCTTGATGTTCCCTTGACGTGTCTTATAGCGTATGTGTGATTTATTTTTTGCTTCTTAGCGGGGTTTGGTCCGTCTGCCATGTGAGATGTCCTGCTCAGATACAGCTAAGTGCGCCGGGCTACATCCGCCAGTCTGCTGGAGAGCGGTGTACTGCACTGCAGGGGGAATGATTAAGACTGCTACCCTCGCAAGGTTTGCATTGCAGTCTGACAAGGTATGAGCTGCGGGGTATGTGCTGGTCAGACAAGAAGGGATCTACCAAGAGATGCGTGCAATTAGACTGCAATCAGGACCGCAGCGCAATGTTTATGGCGGCACAGACGGAGTTAATGCATAAGAAATCATCCCACCACCTTCCATCTCCGGGGGCTACTCAATCAACATAATACACTACTCCCATCTCCATAACGCTCAGTAATACACTTCAGGCCCCTTTAAGACATCACGTTACAACGACACTTGGCGATATTAAGAATCTGCGTTGCAATATAATACCGCACCCCTTGAGAAAAAAAATAATATCATATAACATCATCAATATCATTCGCCGAATTTTACCCAAAAATCCGCTTTGTGATTAATTACTTCGCCATGAAGTGCATTTCTTTGTAATTAGTGGGTGCAAGGTCAGGGAGCTGCGAATGTACCGCTCAGATGCTGCGTTAAAATGCAGTTTAAAAGCAAAAAATTATATATATATATACTTACCTGATCCATATGCTCACGACGGGCCGCCCGCCGCCATCTTGATTGAAGATATGGCGCAAAATATCACGCGAAATATGACGTCATCAGTGATGGTTAGTTCGTAGTGTTCGCCAGCGAACACATGCGGGTTGCCATCTTTAGTAAGGTAGACTCACCCGTCCGACGATGCACAGGTAAGCCCTTACCTGTGCCTGTGTCGGGAGCCGGTCTGAAATCAAATGCAGTCACCGGGAGCAGACAGTTCCGAGAACAGCCGCCGGGGGCCTTCATCGGGCTGTTCTCGGAACTGCCTGATCCCGGTGACTGCATTTGATTTCAGACCGGCTGGCGAACACTGCAAACTGACCATCACTGGACATCATCAAGCCGGCCGGCGTGATCACATCAGACGTCACAAAGCACAGTATTTTGGCCGAGATCTTCAATCAAGATGTCGGCAGGTGGCCAGTTGTGAGCAAATGGATCAGATAAGTAAGATTTTATGTTTACACTATTTCACGAAGCACGAGGAAATTCGGCTTCGCGGCAAATCGAATTTGAATCGAAGTGTGCAAAGTCAACTCTAGTTCCATCACATTTCATACTCTACAGATCTGCGTTCAAATGCGCTGTAAAACGCTCAACACGTGAAAACCAATGCTTCCCTATGGCCCTGGTTCACACTTGAGCGTTTTACAGCGCTTTTGAACGCGCTGTAAAACGCCCGACGCATAAACAAGTTCTTGAGCTTTTTTTTGGGCGTTTGTCGCGCGTTTGGGCCATAGACTCATTGGACAACACTGCAGTCAATCACACAAACGCGCGTCAAACGCGCGTTTACTATTGCAAAAAAACGCGCGACAAATACGCGCGTCTCAGAAACGCTCAGGTGTGAACCCAGGGTTAGATATGGCGCTACATGTGGTGCTACATGGAGTGCCACAGATCCTTACGCTGGGTTCAGACCTGAGCGTACTGACCTGAGCACTGTGTATGCGCAATTCTCCGGCGTCTCACATACGCAGCTCCGGTAGTATGTGAACGCGGCTCCTGGAAGTCTATGTACGGGAACGCGCGACAAGACGCCCCAAAGAAGCTCCTGTACTTCTTGGGGAGTCGGGTGTTTTACAGCGTGATCGTACACGCTGTAAAATGCTCAGGTGAGAACCATTCCCATAGGGAATCATTGGCTCTTGCCTGTTGAGCGTTTTACAGCGCGTAGGAACGCGCTGTAAAACGCTCAGGTCTGAACCCAGCCTTAGGGCTCCATAAAAACTGGTTTGTGCTCATAGCAATGTGATGAACTTAAGAGCTGGTTCACACAGAGCAGGTTAGTGCAGATTTTGATATGAGGACAGAGTGGGAGAGGGGAAGCTCTGAGTCTTCCAATGCACTCCCCCTACTATGTGAACCTGGAAGAAAGACTCTGCTCCTCTTCTGGTAGCTGATTGAGCTAGGGGTACTCCGCATCCCCTCCTTTAGGATTGTCAGCCTACAACTGTACGTATATTTCACTGTGATTGGTGTTGAAATCAAATGAATTGACTTTGATCCAAATTTCTGGAAAAATTAGATTTGCTGCGAAGCCGGATTTTCTTGCCCATAATAAATTTTCCCTGAAATGGCGGTAAAAAACAACAACAAACATATTCACCCCATCCATTTGTGTGCGAAGAGGCCGCGACACTGGTCGGGAGCGGTGACGTCATCAGTGAGCAGTAATGACGTCACAGCACCCACCCAGCGTGATGACGTCATCACATCGTGGTGTCTTCAATCAAGATGGCAAAGACGGCCTCTACCCTCATTAACCCCCAAAATGTCTAACTTGTAGCCTCGGATGACGGAATCAGCGATGAACGCGGCATCTGAGGAGTTTAATGACGGGGCGCAGCGTGATCTCAGTTCCTAATCATTGCGCCTGCTAAATACAAAGAAATGTGCTTTGTGATTTATTTCAAGCTGGCAGCTTGGGAAGGGGGGTGTTTCTTCGGGTATGTGTCCTTTATGCTGAAGCTGTCTCCCTATTACATATTAGAAGGGGGACGGTTACTTTTTACTGCCGCTCTCTGCCTGACTGTCACAGCTTCTAACAGTAGATCGAATTGGTGGTAGTTGGAGGATGGAATTGAACATGTGTGTCCATCTCAGCAAGATGGATAGAGAACTAAGGAAAACCTCAAACATTTGGTGGCGCTATACAGATACAGTAACTCAGTGGCCAAACAAAATTTTGAATTACATGCCATTAGAAAAGTATTTAGATCCAGGAACTAGTTTAAAAAATTTACAATATTTATGGTGTGACAATAAAATTAATAGTTTGGACATTTTCAGACCAATGATGAATATTTTCTATGAAAATTTGGGGAAAGGAATTGATTTGCATTTTAATACTTTAATTTTTTTAAAAAATAATGTACCTTTTTTTTATTTACTTTTATTTCTCCTACAGGACTTGAACATATCATAGTTTGATCACTTATACCAAAGATCATAATACTATAATATTGCAGTCTATGAAAATAGTGTTGTTTTCGATAAAGCCCTGTCATAGGCAGAGCTTAAAGGGCTTCTGTCAGCCCACTAAACCGTTTTTTTAATAATAATCCCTACACTGTGAGCTCCCTATACATAAGCTAAATATTCATCTTTGTTCAGTAGATTTTGTTAAAAAGCAATTTTTATAATATGTAAATTACCTTGCTACCAGCAAGTAGGGCGGCTACTTGCTGGTAGCAGCCGCATCCTCCTCTCATAATGACGCCCCCTCCGCTGTGTGATTGACAGGGCCAGGGAACGGGATTGTTCTCTGCTGGCCCTGTTTGAATTCAAAATATCGCGCCTGCGCCGTACCTGTCTTTAATCGGCGCAGGCGCACTGAGAGGCGGCCACTCTCTCGGCCGCTCCATCCTCAATGCGCCTGCGCCGGGTGTAGATGTGACGTCATCGGCGCAGGCGCATTGAGGATGGAGCGGCCGACAGAGCGGCCGCCTCTCAGTGCGCCTGCGCCGATTAAAGACAGGTACGGCGCAGGCGCGATATTTTGAATTCAAACAGGGCCAGCAGAGAACGATCCCGTTCCCTGGCCCTGTCAATCACACAGCGGAGGGGGCGTCATTATGAGAGGAGGATGCGGCTGCTACCAGCAAGTAGCCGCCCTACTTGCTGGTAGCAAGGTAATTTACATATTATAAAAATTGCTTTTTAACAAAATCTACTGAACAAAAATGAATATTTAGCTTATGTATAAGGAGCTCGCAGTGTAGGGATTATTATTAACCCCCCAAAAAAAACTGTTTAGTGGGCTGACAGAAGCCCTTTAACCACTTTAACCCCGCTAGCTAAAACCCCCTTCATGACCAGGCCACTTTTTACACTTCTGCACTACACTACTTTCACCGTTTATTGCTCGGTCATGCAACTTACCACCCAAATGAATTTTACCTCCTTTTCTTCTCACTAATAGAGCTTTCATTTGGTGGTATTTCATTGCTGCTGACATTTTAACTTTTTTGTTATTAATTGAAATTTAACGATTTTTTTGCAAAAAAATGACATTTTTCACTTTCAGTTGTAAAATTTTGCAAAAAAACCAACATCCATATATACATTTTTCACTAAATTTATTGTTCTACATGTCTTTGATAAAAAAAATATGTTTGGGTAAAAAAAAATGGTTTGGGTAAAAGTTATAGCATTTACAAACTATGGTACAAAAATTTGAATTTCCTCTTTTTGAAGCAGCTCTGACTTTCTGAGCACCTGTCATGTTTCCTGAGGTTCTACAATGCCCAAACAGTAGAAAACCCCCACAAATGACCCCATTTCGGAAAGTAGACACCCTAAGGTATTCACTGATGGGCATAGTAAGTTCATAGAACTTTTTATTTTTTGTCACAAGTTAGCGGAAAATGATGATTTTTATATATTTTTTTTCTTACAAAGTCTCATATTCCACTAACTTGTGACAAAAAATAAAAACTTCCATGAACTCACTATGCCCATCACAAAATACCTTGGGGTGTCTTCTTTCCAAAATGGGGTCACTTGTGGGGTAGTTATACTGTACTGGCATTCTAGGGGTGCAGATGTGTGAAGAAGTTTGCAATCAAAATCTGTAAAAAATTACCGGTGAAATCCGAAAGGTGCACTTTGGAATATGTGCCCCTTTGCCCACCTAGGCTGCAAAAAAGTGTGACACATCTGGTATCGCCGTACTCAGGAGAAGTTGGGGAATGTGTTTTGGGGTGTCATTATTCATATACCCATGCTGGGTGAGAGAAATACTACCCCACAACTGCCCCCTGCTGCCTGGCAGCACTCAATCTCTGATAGGGGGCTTAGATCCGCACAATTAACCCCTCAGGTGCCGCACCTGAGGGGTTAATTGTGCGTATCACAGCCCCCTGTAAGAGATCGGGTGCTGCCAGGCAGCAGGGGGCAGTTATGTCCACAATTCTCAGTATATTCTAACTTGAAGCATCCTCATCACTATGGGAACGCCACTGCGTTAGAATATACTGTCGGATCTGAGTTTTCACGATCTAACTCAAATCCGATGGTATATTATAACATAGAGGCGCTCCCATGGTGATGGGGACGCTTCAAGTTCAAATATATCATCGGATTGGAGAAAAAGCTGATCCGATGGTATATTAATATTACCCGAACACCGAACCCGAACTTTTACTGAAATGTTCGGGTTCGGGTGCCGAACACCGTAAAGTTTGGTATGAACCCGAACTTTACAGTTCGGGTTTGCTCAACCCTACTCCCGACCATATAAACAATAGGTCATCAATGTAAGGACCATACCACTGCAGAGAGGCTCCCCAAAGATTGTCAGAGGAGAACAAATAATTATGCTCCCACCATGCCATACATATATATTTGCCATAGAAGGTGAAAACTTCGCCCCCATGGACACGCCAGTACGTTTCAGGAAAAAAACGGTGAGTGAACATAAAAACATTATGTTTAAGCAGGAAAAAAACCTTATCGGAAATAAAATTCTGAAAAGCAGGGCTAAAATCTGCATAAATGCTGAGAAACCACTTTAAAGAAACAATGGCTAAATCATGGGCAATAACTGTATATAGAGAGGTAACATCCGCTGTAATCCAAATAAACCCAGGCTGCCACATGAAATCATAAAAAGACTGTAAAACAGTTCTAGTATCCAAAAGAAAGCCTGGGATCTAAAACGTATATATAAAAAAATGAAAAAAATGAAAAAAGATCCCAGAAATCTAAGCAATAACCTGTATTCTGCTTCCTACATTTTCTCACTGGACATGAAGTCCTACTTGCCTCTGTACGCAGTCAATGTTTAATTCATTCAGGTAGGTAGTGTTTCATAGTTGGCCAGTCCTCTGATTAATTGTCCTCATTTGCATTTTTTCAATTATACGTAAGCAAACCGGCGGCTTCCCCAGACAGACTACATTCTATTTAATACATTTCTGAACATCTCCTGTAAATACGGCATCCCCATTATTAGAAGTCGACGGGTAACACGCCTGTCATCCCTGCTGACTGCTTTATGTATTAATCAGTGGCCAAAAATATGTCTTCATAAATATAGCCATAGCCTGTCTAGTATTAGAAGACAATCCTGTAGGTAGAAACTTGGAGCTACATTGTCTCTGATACTCACTATAGAACTGCAGGAGTGTTCACCTATATTTATACACCAGAACTTGCTGTCTGCAATCCCATGCTAATCATATGAAAATAAATTTGAAAGTCCCACCCCGTTTAACTTGGGGGTGTTCCAAAAATACAAAAAAAAAAAAAACACCTTTAATGAAAATAGGGCTAAAGTCAACTGGGGAGACAGCCGGCAGGATATTTGCTGCTTGATACACTTCAGCAACTGATCGGCTGTGTGGCTACTCTCGCTCAGGCTCATCAGCTCTAACACAACATTGTAACGCTTTAGTTTACAAATATAATAGGAGAGAGGAGGAGTGGGAGTGATGCTGCACCCTGCTTCTGTTGAGGCCAGGATGATGTCCATGGAGAAGGACATGGAGGAGGTGGATAAGCACCTGCTGTGGGATCCAGACTAACACAAATGTGAAGGTTTTAATAGGACCTGGTCTCTTTGATGTGGTGATACATCACCGCTGACACACAAAACATTGACCCAGTGGGCCATGACAGACATGTACTGTCTCTGTCCATAACAGCTGCTCCAGATGTTCATGGTGGCCTGCACCTTACTGCACAGCGACATTTCCACAAAGCAGACCTCATTCTCTGTCACGTGAGAGTTTAAAGCTAGTATGGCTTTTTGGGAGAAATGATGCCAGCTAGTTATTTTTTTTAATCAAGGATGAGGACACACTATCAGTTTTCTAAAGCCAGTGGAATCCACTAAGTGGTACTGCAGCGACTGCCAGGTAAAAGTTAAGCTTGCACGTGATTGGTTTGTGAGTTATTTGCTGGCCACACTTATCTATAGCTGAAGACACAGAGGAGGAAGAGGAGCTAGTAGTTTGAGCAGGAGAAACAGTTACTGATAATGATGACAAATTTGACTCTTGTATTTTTTCTGTAGTTTACAGTCAGGCACAATTAAATGTCCTTCCTCTTCTACAAACACAATGTACACTGGTATTGACAATTTACAATGGTGTATTGACACAATCTAATGCATTTAATTTTACTGGTAAATTAATGCAGTAGTATCATGTATTACATTTAACTACTATATTAACACAGCATAATGTGTCAAATTGGTATATTAGCAGTACAATGCTTTAAATTAAACTAGTATATTAACGCAGCAGTACAATGTGTTGAACTGCACAATTTTAAGCAGTAGCAAAATTTCAGCTGGTGTTTAGAAAAAAAGGCACAATTATGCAGCATAGTGTGACAAAGTGAAGGGTCTGTCAGTAGATGGGAGGTATTTTTCTCCCAGCATATGCTGCAGAGACTGATTGCAGCAAGGTGAGGTTAAGCACCGGGACGGATTTCACTTGCTGGTCCGGACTTTGTGGATACCTAACTCTCATTAAAAGCAGCTAGAGTGTGGGATAGGGGTGTGTGTTAAGTTGTATGAGGCCTGTGTCTGGATAAATGCTTGCAATCTGTTTGGAGAAGACAGGTCGACTAAATCCTGGACTTAATCTTTGGTGTGGACTTGTTTGCAAAGTGTGAACACATGCCTGGACCTGGGCTCTTGATGCAAGACCTGCAGCATGGTGTGAACTAAACAGCAGGACTTTCAAATAAGGTCAAGTTGTTTGCTGAGCTTTTAAACCTGCTTGTGTGAATAAACACATAATTTGTGTTTAATAATTGTTTTGTGCCTCTGTACTGCGTCTGCTTACCCTGCCTTACCCTATCCCCACAATAGCCATAAAAAATGTGGTTTACCCAGGAATATGCCTATAAAACACTTTCTCTGTAGAAGCTTCAGGTTTAAAATAAAAGATTTAAAAAAACAAGGCTGGCTGGCTACTCATTTGGCTGCGGAATTTTTGTGAAATTTGCAACAAATCTGATTTGTTCAGAATAGATTTACAAATCCTTAGCTGAAAAGAAATACAGGGGAGTAGTAGTGGTACTCATTGTCACCCTGCTAGCAGGTTACCATAGAGTGCACTAGATAGATAATGAGTGCAGCTCCAGTTGTAACATCTTGGGTATGCCTCAAAGAAGTTAGTTATGCATCGGGAAGATGAGAAGCATCTCTTATCATCTACTTAGGATAAGGTCTGCACATTCTTCCTGTGATGGCACATTTGTTCAGAGAGGCACCAAAAAAGTTATGTTGAGCTTTTAAAAAAAAACAAAAAAAACACAGAGGCACAGTTATTTCATTCTATAAGCATTATAATGGATGTCTAACTAAGTTTCAAAAATATTTTAACCATTCCACATCTTCTTGTCCACTCTATCAATGCAATTCCAGACCATAAATAGTTAATGTAAAAGTACAGGCAGATTTCAGGACCTGCTGTTTAAGAAACTGCAAATAACCGTGACTTTAAATATTTCCTGCCCTATAGATTGGCTGAGGCTTGAATCTAGCTCACACGTTTCCAAATATCTCTTGGCTGCCAATTTGCACAGCATGAAAAGTCCATCTACCACCTGGCAGGCTCTGAAACAAGCCAAGAGGAGGGACGCTCTACTGCTGATTGTCTGCTCAGTCATCATCCATTGGCCTATTATGCGCCACGATATGATGCTATAGAAGAGGAGTCATGGAAAGTTTGTAGTGTTCATTAGACACCTGATATTTGATAGGACCGTGGTTTGCCAGTGGATTGCAAATGGGCTTATTTGACCCAAAAAATTCAGATTTTTTAGAAGTGGCTCTTATGCATGTGTCTAGTTACAGACAGGATCCAAAAACATCTTCTATCTTTAGGATTATTAGACCTTTTTTTACATGAAATTATTATTTTTTAAACATGGAGCAGATATCTTCAGATTATGTGTAAACTTAGACTAGGAAGTCTAAAAGTATGTCAGATTTATCACAGTGCCTGAAGTTGAATGATAAATCTGTCTAGCCTAAGGGTTGCCTTTATTACCCCCTTAGTGATCACCCATATGGCTTTTTACGTTGGTCACTAGGGGGCTTTAGGCTGAGCCGCTGCCTTTTCCTGGTGGCCCAGTCTAAGCTCGGTCACATGAGAGCCACTCTCCTGTTCTAACAGTCAATGCTGGCAGAAGTGCAAATCCGGGCTGTTTAACCTGTTACATGCTGTGGGCAATGGCGTGTGCCGCATGTGCAATCGCGGGGTGCCAATGTGTGTATAGGCAGGCTGGGACCTGGTGTATGCCCCAAGCCTGCTTTGAGTGTTCTCCAGCAGGCTGCACCAGAGAGGCATATAGCACTGACATTAAAATGCAATGCACTATAGGGAAAGTGCATTGTATTTTAGAAGCTGCAATCAAAAGATTGCCTGTTGTAGTCCTCTTGTGGGACTATTAAGTGGTTAAAAAAAGTTAAAAAAAATTACTAAATAAAAATTCCAATAAAAAATAATGAAAAAAAAAATTCAAAATAAAATCTCCTCCCCCATATCTTTGGTATCAACACCTCTGCAATGACCTGCACTACAAAAATATCATGCCTTAAAGGGCTTCTGTCACCCCACTAAAGTGATATTTTTTTTTTGGGCTAGTGAAATTAGTTATATTGCGATATATCACAATATAATTGTGTTACTTACTTTGATCCAGCAGTTTCTGCAAAAAACGAAGTTTTATAATATGTAAATTCGGTCTCTAACAGCAAGTAGGGCGGCTACTTGCTGCTAGCTGCTGCAGAAATCCGCCCCCTCGTCGTGTTGATTGACAGGGCCAGCCGGGATCTCCTCCTCCGGCCAGCCCTGTCGGCATTTCAAAAATCGCGCGCCTCTGTTGATTCGGCGCAGGCGCTCTGAGATGAGGAGGCTCGTCTCCTCAGCACTCCCTCAGTGCGCCTGCGCCGATGACGTCTTCTATTTCGGTGATGTCATCGGCGCAGGCGCACTGAGGGAGTGCTGAGGAGACAAGCCTACTCATCTCAGAGCGCCTGCGCCGAATCAACAGAGGCGCGCGATTTTTGAAATGCCGACAGGGCTGGCCGGAGGAGGAGATCCCGGCTGGCCCTGTCAATCAACACGACGAGGGGGCGGATTTCTGCAGCAGCTAGCAGCAAGTAGCCGCCCTACTTGCTGTTAGAGACCGAATTTACATATTATAAAACTTAGTTTTTTGCAGAAACTGCTGGATCAAAGTAAGTAACACAATTATATTGTGATATATCGCAATATAACTAATTTTACTAGCCCAAAAAAAAAAAAATCACTTTAGTGGGGTGACAGAAGCCCTTTAACAAAATTTCTAATTTATTCTTAGTTGCCATCAAAAAAACATAATAACAAGCGATCAAAAAGTGTTATTTACCCATATATAATACCAATGAATACTACAAGTCATCCTGCAAAAGTCAAGCCCTCAAACAACTCCATTTAATGAAAAATAAAAAAGTTATGGGCCTTGGGAAGCGGCAATTATTTTTTTTAAAAGAAGGGTTTTATTGCACAAAAGTAGTAAAACGTAAAAAAAAAAATTACTTTGTGTATTTGGTATCACTACAATCGTACTGACCCAGAGAATAAAGAAATTTATAACGTAAAAACTCACTATTGTTGTTTACCCATCTGTTAATCAGAAAGTTACATGTACCTCAAAATGGCACCATTAAAAACTACAACTACTACGGAAAAATAAAAAAAGTTATAGCTCTCGGAAGGCGATGGAAAAAGGAAGAAAAACGCTTGGTCAGTAAGGCCCAAAACAGGCTGGTCACTAAGGGGTTAAGAAATACGTGAGAGTATGATGTGCCATAATTATTAAGAGGTGCATGTTTGGGAAGTGCAGGTTCAGGACATCCATGCTCCAGAAAATGAAGTCTAAGACAATTAAGAGCTGGGGTAGATTTCCTGTGTAATTTGTTTCAGTCTTCTGACACACCTATTGGTAAATGTTTTCCCCTCAAGCGGCCTATTCCCGATCCCGCAATGCCAACTTTTTGCAAAAATGGTGAGTGTTGGCAGAGAAGCACAAATTTGGAGCAAAATAAAACAATTTTAAATTAAAAAAACAGGTGGATGGTTTTCTGGATACATTTTTTAAGTTATTCTATGCTTTTTACTTTCTGTCCTGGCTCTTAAAATTCCATTTTGGGTTATTAGCACAGTATACAGTCTTGCTTAAAGGCCATGACTGATGTGAAAATTAAAATCAGACAACATATAGTACATGACAATCTCTTTCTAACAAAGCCAGAACCAGACCTGGACCTCACATGGATCCAAAGAGCCAGTCAAAACTATTTTTGATTGAAGTGTCTTGATTGAGCTACCTGTCACGATAGGTAGGTAAGCAGGGAAATAACCAAACATGAGAAAACAAACAGAACAAATAACTAGGCCCAAAAGCTAAGGAGAAAAGGGTCACCTCTTAGCGATCCCTAAAAGCTTTCCCTAAACTGCTGTGCCCATGTGCATACCCTTAGAGTGAATATGCACATGCCCTCGTGCCTAAACCTAAACACCCTGGGAAAACCCTAAGCAGCAGGGAAAAGGCAACCTTCTTCTTCGAACCAGGAGGAAGCAAGCGTCTCCCTAGAGGCCTAGATAAAACACACAAAGGGAAATGAAGGAGAGGACTTATCTTGAGCAGAGCTGAAGCAAACGATCCACCACACATCAAGACCTCCCAGGAAAGAACTATAACTCGCACAGGCCACTGGGGGAAGGAGGGATAAATAGACTCACTAACAATTAAACCCAGTACACTTGAGGGAAGGTGGATCCAGCTCAAACCCAAATCAAAACAAACGAAGTCAGACATGTGCAGCCAGTCTGACAGATCTCCACACATTCACAGGGCAAGGCATGACACTACCATGCTGTAGAAAGTTTTTTTTTGGGATCTGACTGATAAATAGGTGTCTTGAGTGGGGAACACCCATCTATGATGTTTTAAAAAATATATATCAGCCATACTTCAAACTATATAAATGTATTGTATTGTAGGCTACAATGCTCCCCATGTATGATTACTTGTCGTAGCTCTTGTTCAATCAATGAGGCCACCAGTAGAATTTTTTTAAGACACCAAAGGTACAAGGTCATACATTATCGCTGACAAAAATGACAATCTGTCATCAGCGAGTGGATGAATGGCTAATCCAGACATCTGGGCCTCTGAACCCATAGACACAAGATTAGGAGGCAGTGTTACAGACGACTCTGTCCTTGGTGATGGAACAAACCGTGACATGTTTTCGTGCCGTGTAATTAGGATAAATTAGAATAAAGTCATGGATCATAATCATCAATGGTCGGATCGATCCATGTGACATCCCATTGATGGAATGGCTAAAGAGGTTCTACAGAAAAGAGACACAGCATAATGAATGAGGTGAGCAATCCCAGTCACAACTGATATTAACACCAACGGTGCAGAAACCCTTCCTAAGTGACATGCTAGAGAAATATAACTCCCATCATGCTTCCGGATATATTATGGATTTTTTATATCAGGTTAACATTGTGCTCTCTTTATGGGCCTTCATGAGAATCAAATGCTCTACACCTTGTTTTATACTAAAACAAAAAGAAATTATTTGGGCCAATAGAGTTCATGATAAATGCTCTTTCCAGATAGTGAACAAGCAGGGGATGCTGGGTGTTCCTATAAGCATAGTCAATCGTCTACCATGCTCCAAAGCAGCTGGAAAGTGGAAGATCCATGGTCATGACTCCACAAAGTTTCATCAGCATAAAAATATGGCAGGCTGCTCTAATAAAATTGAAAAAAGAATGGAACAGGAACAGGAAGTCACTTGTCGGCAGCCACCTACAAACACTAACATGTCACTTCCTGTTAGGGCGGAGAAAGAAGAGTAGTTTGCCTGTCAGTTGGGTACTGGAGATGGTACTATTATGTATACAACATTTGCACAGTTGTCACAACACTTTATGTATTATATAGACTCTGTGGCTGAAACTATTATATGGGGCATATGACTGGCATCATTAAAGGGATAATTTGACTGAGACTATTAAATAAAAGCTATGACTGGCACTATTATATGAAGAATATAACTGGCACTGTTATATGAGAGCTATTACTGGCACTCTTATATGAGAGCTATGACTGGCACTATTATATGAGAGCTGTGACTGGCACTATTATATGAAGGATAGAACTGGCACTGTTATATGAGAGCTATGACTGGCATTATTATATGAGAGCTATGACTGGCATTATTATATGAGAGATATAACTAGCACTGTTATATAGGAGCTATGACTGGCACTATTATATGAGAGCTATGACTGGCACTATTATATGAAGGATATAACTGGCACTGTTATATGAGAGCTATGACTGGCATTATTATATGAGAGCTATGACTGGCACTATTATATGAGAGATATAACTGGCACTATTATATGAGAGCTATGACTGGCACTATTATATAAGAGCTATGACTGGCATTATTATATGAGAGATATAACTGGCACTATTATATAGGAGCTATGACTGGCACTATTATATGAGAGCTATAACTGGCACTATTATATGAAGGATATAACTGGCACTGTTATATGAGAGCTATGACTGGCATTATTATATGAGAGCTATGACTGGCACTATTATATGAGAGATATAACTGGCACTATTATATGAGAGATATGACTGGCACTATTATATGAGAGCTATGACTGGCACTATTATATGAGAGCTATGACTGGCACTATTATATGAGAGCTATGACTGGCATTATTATATGAGACCTATGACTGGCATTATTATATGAGCGATATAACTGGCATTATTATATGAGAGCTATGACTGGCACTATTATATGAAGGATATAACTGGCACTATTATATGAGCGCTATGACTGGCACTATTATATGAAGGATATGACTGGCACTATTATATGAGAGCCATGACAGGCACTATTATATGAAGGATATGACTGGCACTATTATATGAGAGCTATGACTGGCAATATTATATGAGAGATATACCTGGCACTATTATATGAGAGCTATGACTGGCACTATTATATGAGAGCTATGACTGGCATTATTATATGAGAGCTATGACTGGCACTACTAGTAAATGAGAGATATGACTGGCACTATTATATGAGAGCTATGACTGGCACTATTATATGAGAGATATAACTGGCACTATTATATGAGAGCTATGACTGGCACTATTATATAAGAGCTATGACTGGCATTATTATATGAGAGATATAACTGGCACTATTATATAGGAGCTATGACTGGCACTATTATATAGGAGCTATGACTGGCACTATTATATGAGAGCTATAACTGGCACTATTATATGAAGGATATAACTGGCACTGTTATATGAGAGCTATGACTGGCATTATTATATGAGAGCTATGACTGGCACTATTATATGAGAGATATAACTGGCACTATTATATGAGAGATATGACTGGCACTATTATATGAGAGCTATGACTGGCACTATTATATGAGAGCTATGACTGGCACTATTATATGAGAGCTATGACTGGCATTATTATATGAGACCTATGACTGGCATTATTATATGAGCGATATAACTGGCATTATTATATGAAGGATATAACTGGCACTGTTATATGAGAGCTATGACTGGCATTATTATATGAGAGATATAACTGGCACTATTATATAGGAGCTATGACTGGCACTATTATATGAAGGATATAACTGGCACTATTATATAGGAGCTATGACTGGCACTATTATATGAAGGATATAACTGGCACTATTATATGAGCGCTATGACTGGCACTATTATATGAAGGATATGACTGGCACTATTATATGAGAGCCATGACAGGCACTATTATATGAAGGATATGACTGGCACTATTATATGAGAGCTATGACTGGCAATATTATATGAGAGATATACCTGGCACTATTATATGAGAGCTATGACTGGCACTATTATATGAGAGCTATGACTGGCATTATTATATGAGAGCTATGACTGGCACTACTAGTAAATGAGAGATATGACTGGCACTATTATATGAGAGCTATGACTGGCACTATTATATGAGAGATATAACTGGCATTATTATATGAGACCTAAGACTGGCATTATTATATGAGAGATATAACTGGCATTATTATATGAAGGATATGACTGGCGTTATTATATGAGAGCTATGACTGGCGTTATTATAAGAGAGCTATGACTGGCGTTATTATAAGAGAGCTATGTCTGGCACTACTATTATATGAGGGCTGTGACTGGCGTTATTATATGAGGGCTGTGACTGGCACTCTTATGTCCGATTAGCACTCTTCGATGAAAGCTATAAGTGGCACTATTATAGTACTGTTCTATAACTACTAATGGCCACTTTGTGGCACTTCTCTTGGGTGCATTATAAACGTGAATGGGAGTGAATGCATTTGGTCTTTTTTGTGTTTTAAGTTCATTTATAAACAGAAACCACAGCGCAGTGCCAGATCTGTCACGTAACAGTCGTCACCAGTTCCACCAAGGTGTCTGTTGTTTGCTGTAGTGCTGCATGCATTTGTATGGCATCCCTCCCCCCCCCCATGAAGATGTGACCATCGCCTTATTTGTGCGCTGTATGACAGTATTATAACATCATTGTTTGGTGGTATTTGTGTACTGTTAATGGCTATTATATGGGCTCTGTGTGACATATTTCCAATTATTACGTGTGCATTGTATGAGACGGTATTATTATTATTATTTCCATATTTAACCCGGCTTTATTACAGTACTTACTAAAAATATCGTAATATAAATCATGCCCTGTAGAACAGTAATATTAGTCACTGAACTCTATTTTAGTGGGCACAATTTTATGTTCGCCATTCATATAATTATTCAGAATTTTTGCATATCATTTTTAGACACTGCTATGCTCATGATATATAAGGATAGCACAGTATATGGGTATAACGCTCTCACACAAACTCACCAGAACTTTTCAAGCTCAGCAAATCTTTTCCTTCTCAACTTTCTCGTCCCTCAGTTGAAAATAGAGATATCTTGGAAAGTGTTATGCAAATTAGTGAGCTTCAGTCGACTCATTAGTGCCTAGCGCCTAATTACACCTATTCTGTCCTTTAAATCATCAATGAGCGCAACGCCTTGATGTGTCAGCCATCTTTTCTCTTCTGCTACTTTGATGCCTTTCATCAGACTTCCTGCAAATTGCCTTAATCTTCCTTTCTATTAGGGACCTCTCTTAGATTTCCCTTACTTTTTTCCCCTCTGTTCTCCACTTTCTTTGTCACTTTAAAACTAGATTTTTGGCCTTTGATAAGGTCATTGACTGTTCCGCGCAGAATACTTACAGTATATTTTAATGGTCCATTAAAGCTCGCCCATTGTGCCTCGCTGCTTAAATAACCTTTGATGGCAATAGCTTCAGGTAGAACAGAAGGAACAAAAAAAGGTAACTTCCCTCATATTTCTAAGTAATTGTCTGCTGATAATTACTTCTGCTGTTCATCTAATCATTTTTACACTTGTATTTGTTATTAGATAAGTTACCGGGAAGAAATAAGCCAATGCAAATAGCCTGTTGGCTGCCACTGCCGCTCCCGTAATTGGAACAGAAAACGTGTTCTTCTCAAGTGGAAAAAAAAAGGAGCTTTATGGGATTATCGCAACCGGTATAGAACATGTGGTAACGCATTAATTGCTAAGGCTTTAGAGAATCGGAGCATCCCTGATTTAGACCTGAGCAAAGCTAATAATACAAATAAAAACAGAAAAAAAAAGAAAATATATATTTTGTTCAATAGAAACTTAAAGAGGTTATCCCAAAAAATGGGAATTAATATAACAGATAAAGTACCATAGATGAAAATCTCTTTTTAACAAAGCTAGAACCAGCCCTGTACCTCACATTCTTTGGGGAACTGTTCTGTTAGATCTATTTCTTGTAAATTCTTTATTTTCAAAAATTTCAAGATACAGAAAAACAAGAATAGCCTGTTGGCCATAAGTTGGAATAACACCAAGCCAATGGCACAAGTGCATAAGCATTACAGATATCAATTACTTAAAGTAACGTCATATGGCGAATACGGTAGTTCATGCTATGACCATAAATGCTAACTTCAAAGATATATTTCAAACTGGCTGCTCAGGAGGCGTGTGTTTTCTGCTGCTGGGCTTTCCTTATCATAGATCAGGGGGCTCGTCCTTTCTTCTGCAGCTCTCTACCTATCACAGATCAGGGGGCTTGTCCTTTCTTCTGCAGCTCTCTACCTATCACAGCTTAGAAGGCTTGTTCTTTCTTCTGCAGCTCTCTACCTATCACAGATCAGGGGGCTTGTCCTTTCTGCTGCAGCTCTCTCCCTATCACAGATCAGGGGGCTTGTCCTTTCTTCTGCAGCACTCTCCCTATCACAGATCAGGGGGCTTGTCCTTTCTGCTGCAGCTCTCTCCCTATCACAGATCAGGGGGCTTGTTCTTTCTTCTGCAGCTCTCTACCTATCACAGATCAGGGGGCTTGTCCTTTCTGCTGCAGCTCTCTCCCTATCACAGATCAGGGGGCTTGTCCTTTCTTCTGCAGCTCTCTACCTATCACAGATCAGGGGGCTTGTCCTTTCTGCTGCAGCTCTCTCCCTATCACAGCTCATGGGGCTCATCCTTTCTGCTGCAGCTCTCTCCCTATCACAGCTCATGGGGCTCATCCTTTCTGCTGCAGCTCTCTACCTATCACAGATCAGGGGGCTTGTCCTTTCTTCTGCAGCTCTCTACCTATCACAGATCAGGGGGCTTGTCCTTTCTGCTTTAGCTCTCTCCCTATCACAGCTT
Organism: Bufo gargarizans; assembly: GCF_014858855.1. Lineage (NCBI taxonomy): Eukaryota > Metazoa > Chordata > Amphibia > Anura > Bufonidae > Bufo > Bufo gargarizans. The sequence continues at coordinate 44,351,011 of NC_058080.1, forward strand.
AGAAGGCTTGTTCTTTCTTCTGCAGCTCTCTACCTATCACAGCTCATGGGGCTCATCCTTTCTGCTGCAGCTCTCTACCTATCACAGATCAGGGGGCTTGTCCTTTCTTCTGCAGCACTCTCCCTATCACAGCTTAGAAGGCTTGTTCTTTCTTCTGCAGCTCTCTATCTATCTCAGCTCATGAGGCTCGTCCTTTCGTTTGCAGCACTTTCCCTATCACAGCTCAGGGGGCTTGTTCTTTCGGCTAAATCTCTCCCTATCACAGCTCAGGGGGATTGTCCTTTCTTTTCCAGCACTCTCCCTATCACAGCTCAGGGGGCTTGTCCTTTCTTCTGCAGCTCTCTACCTATCACAGATCAGGGGGCTTGTCCTTTCTTCTGCAGCTCTCTACCTATCACAGATCAGGGGGCTTGTCCTTTCTTCTGCAGCTCTACCTATCACAGCTCAGGGGGCTTGTCCTTTCTGCTGCAGTTCTCTCCCTATCACAGCTTACTGGGGTGTATCCTTTCTTCTGCAGCTCTCTACCTATCACAGAGCAGGGGGCTTGTCCTTTCTTCTGCAGCTCTACCTATCACAGCTCAATGGGCTTGTACTTTCTGCTGCAGTTCTCTCCCTATCACAGCTCACTGGGGTGTATCCTTTCTTCTGCAGCTTTCCTCCTATAATAGCTCAGGGGGCTTGTATATTCTGCTGCAGCTCTCTCCCTGTAACTGTTACAGCTTCTAATAGTAGATAGGTGTGGTGTGAAATGAAGGATGAAACTGAGTATGTGCGACCACCTCAGCAAGTTGGACAGAGGTAAAAGAGCAAACAGCAGGTTGCAGAAATTTTATTGAGTAACTCAGCGGTGAGACTCAATTTTTAATTACTTGCAATTGCAAAAATATTCAGATCCACGTGCTGCTTTTAAAAATGTAGAATATTTTTTAGTGAGACGATCCCTTTAAAGGTTTTATCCAACAATTACAACGTATCACCTCAGTTTCAGATAGAACTAAACCTCCTCTATGAGCTCAAACAAGCAGACTACTTGATGATTCATGCATTCATCTGCTCCTGGGAAAATCCCTGCCTGGCTGTGCCATATGGGAAAAATGTTGCTATATTTCAATAGTGACAGTGTTTTCAGACGTGGTGTGATGCCTATGATGCTTTTTTTATTGTTTATTTTTATTTTGGGGAAAGGGTGGTGATTTGAACTTTTATATATTTTTTCATACTTTCAAAAACTTAAAAACTTTCCATTTTCCTTTTTTTTTCTTTTTTTTTTTTTTCTTTCTTTTGCCACCCTGGGTGACTATAACTAGCAATCATCAGGTTTCCCATTGTATTCTGGGCAATCTGTAGATCCATCAGAGAAAACACCATTTACTGTATACCAATACAGTACTGCCACCTGCAGTCCTGTATTGTTAACCACTTAAGGACCACAGGTTTATACCCCCTAGTGACCAGGCCCTTTTTTACAAATAGGCACTTCACAAATTTAATGGTTTATTGCTCGGTCATGCAACTTGGCACCCAAATGAATTTTACCTCCTTTTCTTCTCACAAATACAGCTTTCTTTTGGTGGTATTTGATTGCTGTTGAGATTTTTCGTTTTTCTGATACTAATCCAAAAAGACCGCAATTTTAAAAAAAAAGTGTATTTTTAACTTTTTCTGGTACAAATGTTCAAATATAATTACATTTCTATACAAGTTTGTGTCAGAATTTATTGTGCTACATGTATTTGAAAAAAAAAATCCAAAAGGTTTTTATTTATTGGTTTACGCAAAAGTTATAGCGTTTACAATCTATGGTACAAAAATGTGAATTTCCGCATTTTGAAGCAGCTCTGACTTTCTGAGCACCTGTCATGTTTCTTGAGGCGCTAGAATGCCAGGATAGTATAAATACCCCACAAGTGACTCCATTTTAGAAAGAAGACACCCCAAAGTATTCGCGGAGGGGCATGGTGAGTTCAAATATGATTACATTTTTTTTCACAAGTTAGTGGAAAATGACACTTTCTGAGGAAAAAAAAAAAATAATAAAGTTTCCATTTCTGCTAACTTCTGGCAAAAATAAAATAAAAATCTCCCACGGACTCACCGTGCCCCTCAGTGAATACCATTTGTCGGGTGTGTTTACTGTTCTGGCATTTTGGGCGGGGCTAAATTGTGAGCAACCCTGTAAAGCCTAAAGGTACTCATTGGACTTTCGGCCCCTTTACGCACCTAGGCTGCAAAAAAGTGTCACACATGTGGTATTTCCATACTCAGAAGAAGTAGGGCAATGTGTTTTGGGGTGTCATTTTACATATACCCATGCTGGGTGAGAGAAATATCTCTGTAAATTGACAACTTTGTATAAAAATAATTAAAAAGTTGTCATTTACAGAAATATTTCTCACTCACAGTATGGGTATATGTAAAAATACAGCCCAAAACACATTGCCCTACTTCTTCTGAGTACTGCGATACCACATGTGTGACACTTTTTTGCAGCCTAGGTGCACAAAGGGGCCCAAATTCCAATGAGTACCTTTAGGATTTCACAGGGCATTTTTACGCATTTGGATTCCAAACTACTTCTCACGCTTTAGGGCCCCTAAAATGCCAGGGCAGTATAAATACACCACAAGTGACCCCATTTTGGAAAGAAGACACCCCAAGGTATTCCGTGAGGGGCATGGCAAGTTCATAGAATTATTATTATTTTTTTGCACAAGTTAGCGGAAAATGATTTTTTTTATATATATTTTTTTTCTTACAAAGTCTCATATTCCACTAACTTGTGACAAAAAATAAAATTTTACATGAACTTGCCATGCCCCTCACAGAATACCTTGGGGTGTCTTCTTTCCAAAATGGGGTCACTTGTGGGGTATTTATACTGCCCTGGCATTTTACGGGCCCTAAAGTGTAGTTTGGAATTCAAATGTGTAAAAATGCCCCTTTTTTGAGATTTTGGGCTAACTAAATTTAGGGGGTATTCCTCTGAGACTACCCAGGAAAAAGAGCACACCTGCCTAGTAAAAAGGAGTGCTTGCGAAGTATTGCTGCGATCGCTAAAGCTCAACATCCATAAGCTCAAAAGTGATCTTTATAGCGCCGCAGCGATTTTACGGTGTTTTCACCACTGATGAAGAAGGCAGCTAAGACCTTCGAAACGCGTTTGGTGACTCCCCCCTAAACCTGCAAGGCATTCTACCCTGGAAGCTCTTCCAAATAACGAATAATCGACAACACCCGAATCTTCTGGATCGAAAAGACCACCCCGCGAAAATTCATAAACTGAATTCGGTAAAGACAAGTGAGGCGCCAGACAAGTGACGTCACACCCACGTGGAACGCCAAAGACCGGGAAACAGAAATCACAGAGCGCAGCAAGGACGCTCCAACAGCCGGGACACCTGCACTTCACAAAGAAGCTAAACCACAGTCAGGGTGCAGTCCTTCTCAGTGTGTGGGACGCCACACCAGGTGCAGCACCCGACTGACACATTACTATACCTTTTTGTCACAAGTTTTACTTTTTATTATTTTTTATCTTTTTAATATATTTTTTTCTACTGTGACTAACATCAGTGTCCGGCCAGCAAACCTTAAACAGGGAAACACTGCATCTTCTCCCCTGTAATATATTTTTATATATTCCATATTTTATAAAAAGATTTTTTGCGAACTACCTACAAATGGATACAACGAACTATTGAACCAATTGAAGGTGGAAACCACCATCGGACAACCACAGCATTGTCCCATTCCCACATCCACCACCTTTGCACTTTTGCTACTGTGCACCCCCACCTCTGCAAGTTGCAATTCTCATTTTTATTTTTTATTCTTTATTTCTCATTTTTATTCTATTTTTATTCCCAAATCATCTAATTTTTATTCCTATTTCTATTATTACTATTACCTTTTCAACCTATTATTGACATTAAAAATAAATACGCATTTTTACTACCATACCTGTGTACATTGCTGTTTCAGTATTACCGCTAGATGTAGAGTGCCGGTTTCTACTATACTTTTCTATTTGCATAACCCCCCCTTCCTGATCGGGTGAATCAGTTCAAAACCAGAGCACCTACACATTGTATTGATCAGGTGAGCCACCAGTAACCTACTTTTTTCCCTCATTTTAAAAATCTACAGCCTCCCAGCCAATGATCAGCACTGGCAGGCTGTAGTTAAACTTATGAACTGCCAGCACAGGAGCGCTCACAGGAAATCCCAGGTCTCACGAGATGACGCCAATGGGCGTCACTGAGACCTGAGAGCGCTGCCGTCCGGACGCCTATCGGCGTTACCGTGACGGCAAGCGGTTAAATACCAGTGATAGGTATCAGAGTCTGCTTGAGGCTCCGAGCCATGATTAGGATAATACAGCTTCCCCGATCTCAGCCATTACAGGAGCAGGAGCTTGTGGCTCCTATTTCTTCACTGCTCAGATGCTGTGGCCACATTTGAGGGCTGATCGCAGCATTCACCCAGGGCCTCTGCTGTTTGAAACAGCAGAAACCTGGTGGTTATAGCGACTGCTGCACTTATGAGCCATCTTTTAAAGTGCCAACCATGTACGGCGGAGGTCACGAAGGGGAGACTATGTATTTTCTGTCAGTAAATCCATATATTATATATTACATCTGCACACAGTACAGTACATCTGCTCATAGGATCAGAGGATCATGGGACAGAGAACACCAGCCAGAGTGCCTTCCATCAGGGGCGTAACGTGGAGCTTCTGGGCTCCAATGTAACAAACTACCTACCATGTGCCATATACTGTATATTACTGGTGTCTTCTTATGTGGGGACCTATGTAGGGGTCTATAAGAGACCTTTAGATCTTCTCAGACACCCAGAGCTGTGACTGCTAGATCTAAAACCCCTATACAGTAGCCACTGTATGGCCCTGTCTTCCATACTTAAGTGGCCTTGACATGAGATGCAAAGATTTTGCTACTTGGTTGGTTAAGACTGGCCCACCAGAGGACTTGGGTTCAGGATAGGCAAAAACAAGACTCATGAGGCTCAGAAGAGGACCACCCCATTTAAAGGATGATTTTAGAGCATATCATTTTAGATCAAAGTCATTTTTTCAAAGGGGTTATTTCCATAAGTGAATATATGATAACGTATGTGCTCAGGTTCTGTAGAGCTAGAAGCTGCCACCTATAATTTGTTCTTATGTGCCTAAGGTAAACCAGTCCACCACTGGGCCAGCCCCACAGTAAAGGCTTCACATGGATACTCACTCTAGGAATTATGAGGACCACCTCAATGTGTACCACTCCCTACATGGTCTTCTTTGTGGCTAAATGTATTATTTTAAGCTCAATATGGCACAAATCCTACTATGTGATGAGGCAGACCTTGTGGGGGGATGTAACCAGTCCACTATGTACACAGATGAGATCACCGATTTTTAGGGACCACTCAGTGCACCATGACTGAGGCAGAAAAAAAGAAAGAAGACATCTACATATACATCTACATAAGCTACATATAACACTTAAAGGGGTTGTGCCACAAAAAATATTCAAAATTTTTCAAACCAGCAACTGGATCTTAATACTTTTTTAAATTGCATGTAATTGAAGATTTATAATAGCCACTGAGCATTCAATAAACTGTATCTGTGTTGTGCCACCTGCTGTTTTCTCTTTTCCTTATTTCTTGTCCACCTCACTAAGGTGGTCACACGCACACAGTTACCAACCATATCTTCTATTAAGAGCTACAACAGAAATTACACACCCCCTTCCCCTCTTGAGCTGCCAGGCTGAAATAAATCTAGCAGAACCAATGGAGCAATGTATAGGGAGATCTCTGGATCCATGGGAGGTACAGGGTTGGTTCTAGCTTTGTCATGGTTTACTTGATGTCCGATTTTCATTTTTTTAGAATTAATCATGGCATAACCACTTTAAAAATAGCAAATCTATCCAAGATTCTCATGACAAAGAAAATAAAATTGTGTTCCTACACATGAAAACATTGTGATTTCTGAAGTTAAGTCTCTATACAATGCCCAGGTGGTCACCATACCTAGAGCTGGGTGGCTGTTTTAGAATGATGCATTTTGGAAAACCTCAACTAATTATTCATTATTTTTTTTTATTTATTTTTTTACTCTGGACTACACAGACTATACATCTTCTGGACCCCCAAAACAAAAACTGTAAAGGACCCCCACATCTAAGGTACTATTGTACCAGCTGTATCTTTTTTTATAGTCTGCAGATCTTTAGGGCTCCTCAGGCCTGTGTGCAAATGTTACCGTACCTCAGCACCTCCTGCGTGTCCACCCTCTTCTTGCCGTCTTCGGCTGCCTGTTCAAATGGCATCCTGCACAAGATGAGCATCATTGATGGCATAGACGTAACTTATGTGCTCATGGAGAACTGGCTCTGTGAGTTTACCAGAAAACTCATCAATAATGATATGTGCACAATGACAAGTCCACCTCTGTTGCATTGTTAAATTATTCAACTTCAGTTTCCTCAGTAATTCTGATGACGTTTTTGAAACACCATCTACAAGGCCTCCTGGGAGATTGTAGCTCTATCTAATCACATGAATACGAAAGAGACTTACTAACAATGTGGGATGTAGGCTCACGTGAGCGTCGCATAAGGTCAGTTTGTGTTCCCAGGTCTATAAATTCATGCTATAAAATACTAGAGGCTCGAGAAGGTGGATCTGTCTCCTTTATGTCAAAGCAAGGCCAGAACTACGAGCTGGGGGCTAAAGCACATCTTGACACCACGGGCGGTCACTGCACTTACTTCTTTATAGAGAGAAAATGAAATAAAATATCCCACTGTTCCCTGACAAACCATCAGCATAGCAGCTTCTTAGGAGAGAGGAAGACTTGGATTTCACAGTCAATAACTTCCCTTTCATCTGATAGTTTGCAGAAAAGTCTAATATATTAATTATTGTACTGAAGAAATAAAGTAAAGGTTCATGGGTTTGTCTGGCTTTGAAACCCCCAAATGTCCTGAACCTACAGTAATCCGCTGTGGTACAGAGGTGTCCACCTTTACCCTTTCTCAAACTCCAATCTATTGAAAATCACAACTTGCTAGAAAAACCCTGACAAGCTGCAGTTCACATGAAAACCACTGTGTGTCCACACTCAGACACAAGCAGCATAGAGATCTCATGGCACAACATCGCAAAATAATGTTTTCTTCTAAATCTGGCCATTTCATGACACACATCTCAGGATAAGATGAGCCAGGACTAAAGGTAAGGATGGACACAAGTGTATGTTCGATTTCCCTACTTCATCAGCCTAGAAAAAAAGAATTGCACAGTTCCCCTTGAAATTGATGACCTTTCCAATGTAATGTACAAACCGGATTCCAAAAAAGTTGGGACACTAAACAAATTGTGAATGCAATGATGTGGAGATGGCAAATGTCAATATTTTATTTGTAATAGAACGTAGATGACAGATCAAACACTTAATCCGAGTAAATGTATCATTTTAAAGGAAAAATACGTCGATTCAAATTTTCACGGTGTCAACAAATCCCCAAAAAGTTGGGACAAGTAGCAATAAGAGGCTGGAAAAAGTAAATTTGAGCATAACGAAGAGCTGGAAGACCAATTAACACTAATTAGGTCAATTGGCAACATGATTGGGTATAAAAAGAGCTTCTCAGAGTGGCAGTGTCTCTCAGAAGCCAAGATGGGTAGAGGATCACCAATTCCCACAATGTTGCGCAGAAAGATAGTGGAGCAATATCAGAAAGGTCTTACCCAGCGAAAAATTGCAAAGACTTTGCATCTATCATCATCAACTGTGCATAACATCATCCGAAGATTCAGAGAATCTGGAACAATCTCTGTGCGTAAGAGTCAAGGCCGTAAAACCATACTGGATGCCCGTGATCTCCGGGCCCTTAAACGACACTGCACCACAAACAGGAATGCTACTGTAAAGGAAATCACAGAATGGGCTCAGGAATACTTCCAGAAACCATTGTCAGTGAACACAATCCACCGTGCCATCCGCCGTTGCCAGCTGAAACTCTACAGTGCAAAGAAGAAGCCATTTCTAAGCAAGATCCACAAGCTCAGGTGTTTTCACTGGGCCAGGGATCATTTAAAATGGAGTGTGGAAAAATGGAAGACTGTTCTGTGGTCAGACGAGTCACGATTCGAAGTTCTTTTTGGAAATCTGGGACCCCATGTCATCCGGACCAAAGAGGACAAGGACAACACAAGTTGTTATCAACACTCAGTTCAGAAGCCTGCATCTCTGATGGTATGGGGTTGCATGAGTGCGTGTGGCATGGGCAGCTTGCATGTCTGGAAAGGCACCATCAATGCAGAAAAATATATTCAGGTTCTAGAACAACATATGCTCCCATCCAGACGTCATCTCTTTCAGGGAAGACCCTGCATTTTTCAACAAGATAATGCCAGACCACATTCTGCATCAATCACAACATCATGGCTGCGTAGGAGAAGGATCCGGGTACTGAAATGGCCAGTCTGCAGTCCAGATCTTTCACCTATAGAGAACATTTGGCGCATCATAAAGAGGAAGGTGCAACAAAGAAGGCCCAAGACGATTGAACTGTTAGAGGCCTGTATTAGACAAGAATGGGAGAGCATTCCTATTACTAAACTTGAGAAACTGGTCTCCTCGGTCCCCAGACGTCTGTTGAGTGGTGTAAGAAGAAGGGGAGATGCCACACAGTGGTGAAAATGGCCTTGTCCCAACTTTTTGGGGATTTGTTGACACCATGAAATTCTGATTCAACATATTTTTCTCTTAAAATGGTACATTTTCTCAGTTTAAACTTTTGTTCCGTGATTTATGTTCTATTCTGAATAAAATATTAGAAGTTGGCACCTCCACATCATTGCATTCAGTTTTTGTTCACGATTTGTATAGTGTCCCAACTTTTTTGGAATCCGGTTTGTATCAATGTTCCCCCAGACTGAAAGAAGATGGTCATCAGTGGAGGATCCTACTCTATTAACTCAAAATTCCTAATAGCTCATATGAAAATTTACTTCTTATCATTAACCACTTCACATCCAGGCCATTTGCCCCCTTCCTGACCAAGCCTAATTTTGCAAATCTGACGTGTCAATTTATGTGGTAATGACTTTTGAACGCTTTTACTTATCCAAGCCATTCTAAGATTGTTTTCTCGTGACACATTGTACTTCATGACAGTGGTAAATTTGAGTCAAAATATTTCACCTTTATTTATAAAATATGCAACAATATGCTACTCAAAACTGATTTTACAAACTTTGTTTACCCTTTAGGTGTTCCACAAGAATTAAAGGAAAATGGAGATGAAATTTGTAAATTTCACTTTTTTGTCAGATTTTTCATATTAATCCATTTTTTTCTTTAACACATTGAGGGTTAACAGCCGAACAAAACTTAATATTTATTACCCTGATTCTGCGATTTACACAAACATCCCACATGTAGTCGTAAAGTGTCGTAAGAGCACACGGCATGGCACAGAAGAAAAGGAACGCCATATGGTTTTTGGAAGGCAGATTTTGCTGAACTGGTTTTTAGATGCCATGTCCCATTTAAAGCACCTTTACCCCATTAAAATTGACCCCATTTTGGAAAACTAGGGGATAAGGTTCCAGTTTTATTGTTACTATTTTGGGGTACATATGATTTTTAATTGCTCTATATTACGTTATTTGTGAGGCAAGGTAACAAAAAAATGGCTGTTTTGGAACTGTTTTTATTTTATTTTTTACAACATTCATCTAACATGGTAGATCATGCACTATTTTTATAGAGCAGGTTGTTACGGATGCAATTATATCAAATTTGTCTACTTTTTTATTTGTTTGTTTCAGTTTTACATAATAAAGCATTTTTTTTCTAAATTATGTTTTTGTGTCTCCATTTTCTGAACACCATATTTTTTTTATTTTTTTGCCAATCGTCTTGTGCAGGGGCTCGTTTTTTCAGGAAGACTTGATGCTTTTATTGGTACAATTTTTGGGTACATAGGATTTTTTGGTCATTCATTATTACACTTTATGGGGGAAGGTGACCCAAAAATTGGTTGTTTTAGCACAGTTTTTATTAATTTATTTTTACAGTGTTCACCTGAGGGGTTATATCATGTGACATTTTTACATATTTTTGTGATGTAAGGTGACAAGGCACTGTTTTTCTTTTTTCTTTTTTTACGGTGTTTACCTGAGGGGTGAGGTCATGTGATATTTTTATAGAGCTGGTTATTACGGACGCGGCAAAACCTAATATGTATACGTTTTTATTTATTTAACTTTAACACAATAATAGCATTTTGAAACAAAAAATTATGTTTTAATGTCTCCATGTTCTGAGAGCTATAGTTTTTTTTATATTTTTTGAGCGATTTTATAATGTAGGAGCTAATTTTTTGCGGATGATGTGACGGTTTTATTGGTGCCATTTTATGGGACATAAGTTTTTTTCATCGAGTTGCACTTTTTGTGATGTAAGGTGACAAAAATGGCTTTTTTGACAGTTTTTATTTTACTTTTTTATGGTGTTTATCAGACGGGGTGGATCATCTGATATATTTATAGAGCCGGTTGTTACGGGTGCAGCAATACTAAATATGTCTATTTTTATTTTTTATTTTTTTTATTATTACTTAATTGGGGATTTTATTTTATTTTTTATGTGAAACCATTTTTTTAACACTTAATTATTTTATTTTTTACACTTTGCATCCCACCTTATTTTTCACTTTTGATTTCTCCTATAACTAGGGCTAACATAATTGCCCCAGTTAGAAGTGAAATACAGCCACCAGAGAGGCTATACAGCAGAATACAGCACTGTACAGCCTCAGTGCAGGGCTGATCGAGGTCTATGGAAGACCCATACAGCTCCTGCACTCTCCCGGGCCCCGCGGACACATGACCACCGGGCCGGGACAGGAAGCGCATAGCTCTTCCTGATCTGTATACACAGTGCTCGTTGAGCGCTGTGTATACAGTGATCTAGAAGGCAGAGTCACCTGGGAACTGTCCCTGCCTTCTCTCTGGGTTGCCCTGCTATCACTGACAGCGGTCCCCCCACTCGGCAGCTGCACGATTAGCGTGCAGCTGCTACTTCTGAATGGACGTTCCAGAAAAGCCAATCAGAGTTAAACATCTACCCATAGGACGTTTATATCCTATGGTCGGATGTGAAGTGTTTAAAGGGGTATTCCAGTTTATATTTTTAACATTTATGTATTTATACAATAGGAAAATTATAAGATTTTCACATATACATGTATTTAAAATGTTGCTTAAGTACCTTTCTTATATCAGGTTGTTGACCCCTATCTGCACTGTAGAATGGTATAGACCATGAATCAGTCAGTCCGGTGTAATGCATCCATGGCCTAACTGAAACATTGACATTCAGTAAGCAAAAGTGGTACATATACGGTATGTGCTGGGTCAGCACACAGGACACTTCTATGGAATAACTACATACCACAGGACTTACAATTACTTCACTGAATGTCTATTTACATGGCTGCCTGTTTCCAGGTGATATGCAAAATGGCTGCCTGTCTCTAGATGCTGTCATGTTGTTAATAGAGTTAACTGTAAAAACTGTAAAAAAATTTAAAACAGGAGAGACAGGGAGAACAATGTTAGATGTGCATCTACACTGACAGACATGATGAGGTGCTGCTACAAATGTGCTGCATCTCAATAAACTGCTATTCACCTGTAGTAGCCCTAGTAATAAACCACTTCTGTCTTCTCCTCAGGGTCCCCGCCATGTCTGACAGCCAGGACCCGACCTACTCCTGCTAGGCTGTATAGCACAAGGATAAAAGAGCTTCCTGACCGTTTATATACGAGCTATCTGCATGGGGTATGTGCACATAGGACGTACATAGCCAGTGGACAGTCAGGAAAGGGTTAATGTTTTATTGCACCTTCCTGGTAATAAGTAAAGCTCCTGTGATAGGTTCGCTGCCACAACTGGGCATCCCTCGGAGTGGCGTCTAAATGTCCTGTGTTACTGAAGGTCACAGCAAATAAATAGCGGTGTTATTTGTGTCTGGTCATTTAGAAGCCAAGGCCGGCGTTCAGAAAAGAGTGAAATATTACACTCCCCCAGATCCTCGCTCCCAACACTTTATCTGTGTCATCCACCGTTAGATACAGATGACAAATCTGATCACTGCCAGAATAAATCAATATGCCGTTAAGCGGAGGGGACCTGGCAGCAGCCATCTTTCTTCAGGTTCGATCAGGGTCCCTACAAAAGTTTTTATTTTGTTGTTGCACATGAAATACAAAATTTTACCAACATTTCCCGGGTAAATAAAAATGTTTGTTACGTATCCTAAATAGGGATATGTCAGAGCTGAATAGAGCTTGTCATTTCATTCATTCTGCTACATAAGTACTAGTGGCTGCCTAGCAACCTTTAACTTCCTCTCTGAGTGACTACTATTTCATTACATGAAGCTGCTTGAAAGGTCACGGAAACTTCTAACAGACTAAGGACTAGTTCACACGAACGTATGGCTTTTATAGTTTTTTGCTGTCCGTTTTTCACGGATCCGTTGTTCCGTTTTTGAGTTCCGTTGTGTTTCCGTTTCCTTTCCGTTTTTATGTTCCGTTTTTCTGTATGCCATGTACAGTTTACACTAATTACATAGATAAAATTGGGCTGGGCATAACAATTTCAATAGATGGTTTAGCAAAAACGAAACGGATACGGCAGACATACGGATGCATTTCCGTATGTGTTCCATTTTTTTTGCGGACCCATTGACTTGAATGGAGCCAAGCACCGTGATTTGTGGCCAAATATAGGGCATGTTCTATCTTTGAACGGAACGGAAAAACAGAAATACGGAAACGGAATGCTTACGGAACACATTCCGTTTTTAGTGCGGAACCATTGAAATGAATGGTTCTGTGTACGGACCGTATACGGAATACAAAAAAAACGGCCCGTACACTCGCAAATAAAAACGTTCGTGTGAACTAGGCCTAACTAGGAGTTTCCTCCTCCTCCCACTCAGGCAAAGGAAAGCATGAGAAGGTTATCAAGCTGCTTTTTGGACTTTTTATCTATAGGTCAGAGCAAAAGCCACTGAAAATGATCAATAAATGATAATATTTAGAGATGAGCAAAGTTCTGAAACATTTGATTCGGCTGCTATGCCGAATTTTACAAAAAAGGTGCATTTCTTTCTAAGTGCAGAGTGCAATGACAGGGAAAAGCGATTGTGCCACCCCCCATCATTGTTTCCCTCAGATGCAGCGTTCATTACTGATCGTGGCATCTGAGATCAATATTAAAAGCATTCAGGGGTTGCTCCTAAAAAATAAAATAAAAAAAATATTGCACTTACTGCATCCATTTGAGCGAGAAGAGGCCAAGATCCAGCACGAAATCTCATGCAGCGCGTGATGACGTCATCACTTCGGCCAGCGTTGTGACGTCATATGTCAATGTGCACAAGATTTGGCGAGGGATCTTCAAGGAAGCCTCTTCGTGCTCAGATGGATGAGGTAATTAGGATTTTTTTTTACCACCATTTCAGGGAAAATTTATTTGCTACCATGAAGCACAATTTGGCGTTGCGGTGAATCAAATTTTCCCTGAAATTCAGATCGAAGTCCACTTTGCTCAACACTAATAAAGGCTGTGGGATCTCTGCTTTCTCCAGATACATCATTGAGTCAGTACTATCTGAATCCACATAACTGTCAGGAGAACAGTAGTACTACCTGTGCCTATATCACTGACAGGTCAGTCCACTCTTAACTTTCTGGACACATAGGAGAAACTGAATATATATCTATGCGTATATATCTTTCGGCAGATTATCGCAAAATCATATTTTTTTAAAGCTGTTATCTCACTCCCCACATCTCAGGATATGTCAAGCCAACAGTAAAGGTCAGCGAGGAGACATCTGTATAGAGGCACTCAGAAGGTCCTCCTTGTACCTACACTATTAATATACTGTACAGTCTATAGAGTCAATCAGACAGCACTATCTGGGCCTTCATATTTTACATACGCTATAGAGACATGGAGACAGTACTATCTGTGTGCACTTAAATTCTATGTACCTTCGGATGCATTAGTTTATGATTACAAATTTTGGGAAAAAAATAATTTTTTCAATTGGCCTTCATTAAAAATATTGAGCGTTTCTGTCACAAAGGGTTAACTGTTTTTCTAACTTTGTAACTGGTACTTTCACTTATCACTTTGCGCAGGCCATCTCAAAGGCCCCTTTCACACGGGCGAGTTTTCCGTGCGGGTGCGATCCGTGCGGCGAACGTATGGCACCCGCACTAAATCCTGACCCATTCATTTCTATGGGGCTGTGCACATGAGCGATGTTTTTAACGCATCACTTGTGCGTTCAGTTGAAATCGCAGCATGCTCTATATTTTCCGATTTTGACGTGACGCAGGCCTCATAGAAGTGAATGGGGTGTGTGAAAATCGGATGGCATCCGCAAGCAAGTACGGATGCCGTGCGATTTGCACGCATGGTTGCTAGGAGACCATCGGGATGGAGACCCGATCATTATTATTTTCCCTTATAACATGGTTATAAGGGAAAATAATAGCATTCTGAATACAGAATGCATAGTAAACCAGCGCTAGAGGGGTTAAAAAAAAATAAAAATAATTTAACTCACCTTAGTCCACTTGCTCGCGAAGCTGGCATCTCCTTGTGTCTCCGCTGCTGATGAACAGGACCTGGGGTGAGCTGCTCCATTAAATAGAGCTTAAGGACCTTCGATGACGTCACTCCGGTCATCACATGGTCTTTTACCATGGTGAATCACCATGGTAAAAGATCATGTGATGTACCATGTGATGACCGGAGTGACGTCATCGAAGGTCCTTAACCTGTATTTAATGGAGCAGCTCACCCCAGGTCCTGTTCATCAGCAGCGGAGACACAAGGAGATGCCGGGCTTCGCGAGCAAGTGGACTAAGGTGAGTTAAATTTTTTTTTATTTTTTTTTAACCCCTCTAGCGCTGGTTTACTATGCATTCTATAATCAGAAAGCTATTATTTTCCCTTATAACCATGTTATAAGGGAAAATAATACAATCTTCAGAACATCAATCCCAAGCCCGAACTTCTATGAAGAAGTTCGGGTTTGGGTACCAAACATGCGCGATTTTTCTCACGCGAGTGCAACGCATGACAATGTTTTGCACTTGCGCAGAAAAAATCGCGCATTTTCCCACAACGCACCCGGCTCTTATCCGGGCAAAAAAACTCACGCCCGTGTGAAAGAGGCCAAAAACCTTATCTCTGAACTACTAAGAGGTCATAAACAGAATTTAAGCCACATTCCTATCAGTAAGATAAGAACTGAGTTATAATGAGTGTTTGGAATGTCAGAGATCATAGGTAAGAAGCCCGTCAGCTCCCCAGGTGACGGAAAAGACTGAAAATCCAAAGGCTGCTACAAGAGCATCTCAACTATTTACAGAAAAACTGTAAACTCCATATTTAAAAAAAATATATTTTTTATTTCAAAATCAGTACAATGCAATAATAAAACAATACCCACAAAGGAAGAGATGATACTGTCAGTGCCTACACTGTTTAAAGGAGGGGTCAGAAAGGCTGCAAAAAATCTGCCCTGCTCTGGAAAGAATTTACAGGGACGGACTGGTAGGCATACATTTTAACCATCTGTTTACGTAAATGTGCCCCTAAAATGGTCATTCATGGATAAAGCAGACATGGGCTTAAAATGTCCTCCTACAAGTTAGAATTCTGACTTCGGGAGTTATGCCAGTTGGCGGCATTAACTATGACTACAATACCTAAAAAGAGAAAAAGAGGGGTATAATAGTGTCAGTGCCTCCATCATTTACATACAGAGACAGGAAGCCAGTATTGTCTCAGCTTATGTGATTGCAACCTCATAGCAAGGTGACCACCATATTACACTGAAACTTGAAGGGACTGTCCACTCCTTTACTACTAATGGCCCATCCTCAGTATAGGCCATCAATATCTGATCGGTGGAGATCCATTACCCTCACCAATTAGATGATAGAGTTGCTCAGACATTGGAAGTCATTGCTGTAACTATACAGCACTGTCCGTTGTGAAGTGGATGGAGCTGGCACCTGCCGCGATGCTTCCACTTGTGCGACTGTGTAGTTCCACCCCTAACTTCAAATACTGGCGCTACCCCAAAACAGAAGATCGGTGAGGGTGCCAGGTGTCGGAAACCCTTCAAACAGATATTGATGACTTATCCTGTTGACTTTCTTGCATTTAGTTTAGATAACACGTCTCATAAAGCATGTGTGCTAACTCTACTACATCTGTAGCAATGCAAGAAAGTTAACATTATTCATGCACACATAGAAGGGGTGTATTTATAGGACTGGCCTCAATGTAAATGAAATTCCAGAAATCTCTCAGAGCCATTTCGTACAGAGTTTTTTTGGCACTGATTTTGGCATGTTTCTGCCTCAAAATGAGCTCCAAAAAAGGTATCCATGTTGTAAATGGATCTAAATTGACAGGGTAATACAAGTAGGTGGGGCCATCAATACCATAGCGCAAAATACCATCTCAGCAGAACCAGATACCACATAGCAGTACAATATACTGTCCCAAAAGCTGGCCCTCTGTGATGGCCATCAATAGTTACCATTTTCTGTCCTCCTCCTCCAGTTGTCTATGGAGCAGGGGGCTTAGGAGGTGAGATGAGGGCCAAAGCATGTGCGGTGGCTGGCTGAGTACATGAGTACCTGATTCTCAGTGTTAATTACCGCTGACAGCTCATTATGTACCCGGCCAGCAGCAGAGAGGAGGACTTGGGCGGCCCCTTTGGGCATCGGCCCACCGGGTAATTTCTCTGTAATGTCCACGGCTAGTCCATCCCCGAGCATGCCCTATTTTGGGGTGGAATTGGCACTAAATCTACCATTGAAATTAATGGGAAGCATAAAAAACCGCTCCATTTGAATGTCCATGCATATTTTGTGCAGTTTTTAGCACAAATCCCTGGCAAAAACCATGAGCTGAAAATTAAGTTTGGTACTGAAGTAAACTCCCATTGACAAAAAAAAAAAACACTCAAAAAACATGTGTTGTACCTGTCATCACTAATGACGTCACCGCACCCGGACAGCAGGTTGGCTTGGTCGCGTCACACATCACCCTGTGCGAGATTTCACACAGTATGTTTAATCAAGATGGCCGCAATGGCCTCTCTGCAAGCAAATTGATGAGGTGAGTATGCTTTTTTTTTTACCGCCATTTCAGGAAAAATTGGCATCGTAACAAATTGATTTTCTTCTGAAATTCGGATCAAAGTCAATTTGTTTCGGCTTTGATTCGCTCAACACAAATTAAAATACATTGCAATATAGAAATGGTGTATTGTATTTTAGAAGCAATCAAATATCCCTGATTATAGTTCCCTTGTGGGACTATTAAATTGTTAAAAAAAAAAAAAAACGTTTATAAAATTTAAAAAATTCCAATTAAAATCCCATAAAAAAACACTTTTCAATAAAAAAATTGCTAAATTAAATTCTCCACATATTTGGTATAACCACATCCATAACAACCGTTTTTTCATAATTCGTCGCATACGGTGAATGGCGTAAAAAAAAAATGCCACGATTGTTGTTTTTTCATTATTCACCACCAGAAAAACAGACAAAAAAGTGATCACAAAGTGATATGTATTCAAAAATGATACCAATGAAAACTACAATTTGTCCCAAAGAAATCAAGCCCTCACAAAGGTCCGTAGAAATAAAAATAAAAAGTTATAGGTTTTGGATGCGCTGATGCAAAAATAAATTCTTTAAAAAAAAAGTTTTTTTTGCGCTATAGTAGTAAAACATAAAAAAAAATCTGTATTTGGTATCGCTGTAATTGTAAACAGTGGCTGTATAGCCGTTTTTTCCTATCCCCCTCTCAGAAAGAGTTAATAAAAGTTGCTGTAAGCAGAAAGTTATGTGTACCCCAAAATGGTGATATTAAAAACTAAAGGGTGGGCCATTTATATGGATACATTTTAATAAAATGGGAATGGTTGGTGATATTAACCTCCTGTTTGTGGCACATTAGTATATGTGAGGGGGGAAACTTTTCAAGATGGGTGGTGACCATAGCGGCCATTTTGAAGTTGGCCATTTTGAATCCAACTTTTGTTTTTTCAATAGGAAGAGGGTCATGTGACACATGAAACTTATTGGGAATTTCACAAGAAAAACAATGGTGTGCTTGGTGTTAACGTAACTTTATTCTTTCATGAGTTATTTACAAGTTTCTGACCACTTATAAAATGTGTTCAATGTGCTGCCCATTGTGTTGGATTGTCAATGCAACCCTCTTCTCCCACTCTTCACACACTGATAGCAACACCGCAGGAGAAATGCTAGCACAGGCTTCCAGTATCCGTAGTTTCAGGTGCTGCACATCTCTTATCTTCACAGCATTGTTTTTCTTGTGAAATTCCCAATAAGTTTGATGTGTCACATGACCCTCTTCCTATTGAAAAAACAAAAGTTGGATTCAAAATGGCCGACTTCAAAATGGCCGCCATGGTCACCACCCATCTTGAAAAGTTTCCCCCTCACATATACTAATGTGCCACAAACAGGAAGTTAATATCACCAACCATTCCCATTTTATTAAGGTGTATCCATATAAATGGCCCACCCTGTACAACTTGTCCCGCAAAAAACAAGCCCTCATACAACTGCATAGACAGAAAAAAAAAAAATGATTATTGCTAGGGTTGAGTAAATCGACTTTAATCCGAATTTCAGTGAAAATTCGATTTGCCGCAAAGCCGAATTTCATTGCAAATAGATTTTCCCTAAATAACGGTAAAAAAAAATAAAAAATCATAATTACCTCATCCGTTTGAACGTGAAGAGCCGTCCGCTGCCATCTTGATTGATATTGATTGAAGATCTCTCACGAAATCCCGTGCGTGATGACGTACGATGTCACCATGCCATCCGACGTTATGACGTCATCATGGGCTGCGTTACATTTGGCACTGGATCTTTAATCAAGATGGCGTCTGGCTCTTTACAATCAAATGGATGAGGTAAGTATGATTTTATTTTTATTTTTTGCCGCGATCAGCTATGAATGCAGCATCTGAGGGGAACAATTATGGGGAGCGGCACAATCACCGCTCCATGTCATTGCACCCACTACTTACAAAGTAATGCGCTTTGTGATGAAGTCATTCAACACGAAGCAAAAAAATTTTGCAGGATTTGGCGAAGCAGCTGAATCGATTTTTTTTTTTTTCAATACTTCGCTCGCATCACTAGTTGTGGCTCTTGGAAGACGACGATGAAAACATTTCAACAGGCTGGTCACTAAGGGGTTAAACATACCCTTACTGTTTTCATCAGTCCCTATAGAAACACCAGAGAGAATTATGGGTAATTAATTAGTGGCAGATGAGCTAATCAATAGAATAAATGGGGCAGATGTATCAATTCTGGTGTAAAGTACAATTGGCTTAGTGGCCCCGCCCCCTAGCAACCAATCAGATTTCACGTTTCATTTTTCACAGCTCCTTTGGGAAATGAAAGGAGGAATCGGATTGGTTGCTATGGGCAACTAGGCCAATCGTACTTTACACCAGAATTGATAAATCTCCCTCAATGAGGATATAATGTAATCAGCTTGTATATACAGCGATGATTCATGAGTGGGAGTGGGGCCCCCACAGAGCCTTCAGGGCCCGCAGTGCAGTTTTTTTGAGGTCCCAAATCTTTAATCACAGCAATCATGCCGCTCCTGTGCTGACCCCATCCCTGGTAGCAGACGGATTAGATAAGGGACCACAGGAATACTTGGGAGGTGACGAATGTGGCCTTGGCAGGACCCCAGTGTGCGAGTTGCAAGGCAATAAGTATAATATTCACATTTTTATCTTGGCCTATAAAAATAGAGAAAAAATGAAAAAATAGGACTTTTTTATTCGTTATTTTGCAAGCCAAATGAGTCCAGTCATTAATAATTTTTATGGATTCGACCCCATTAGAGGTGTGCGGTCTATATAAATCTCTGCTCGTTTTTGTCCTGCTGTTTTTTTCATTAAGCAGCGACTCGGCCTCACATTAAAATGCGGTGTTCATGTATCATTCAGGCATGTGAACGATTACCCGGCGTCAGAGTAATGAGAGGAGGAAGTGAGTGAGGAATGGATGCCGCCATCTCTGGGGATGGACAGGCTGATTTCTATCATCATCGCTTGTACAATATAATTGTGGCTTCAGAGCATCCCTCAAAAAGTTCTGCACTTATCATAGTTCCCAGCCAAGCGCCGGGGCCTTGGCGCGCTCCCAGCCATGTGAGGAGACGGGCGAGGACTTCCATTAAAAATGCATTTTCCGGAATGCCTTCTGAACTGGCATTAATATGTTATTTGCTTTAGTGCTTCTTTAATTCTTTCAGAGCTGCAGTCATTGTAATCCCTTAAAAGCCTTAAAATGTCAAAAAAAATGTGTGAACGTGAAAACTACAGCTCTTATATACAGTGAGTTATGGTTATGGAGGCTGGAAGTGAAAGCAATATATAAAGAGATAGATAGATATGAGATAGAGATAGATAGATATGAGATAGATAGATATATATGAGATAGATAGATAGATAGATAGAGAGATAAATAGATAAATAGATATAAGATAGATAGATATGAGATATATACAGTTGAAACCAGAAGTTTACATACACTATATAAAAGACAGCTATGCATGTTTTTCTCAATATCTGACATAAAATAGAATAAACCTTTCCTGATTTTGGTCAGTTAGGATT
Source organism: Bufo gargarizans (assembly GCF_014858855.1). Lineage (NCBI taxonomy): Eukaryota > Metazoa > Chordata > Amphibia > Anura > Bufonidae > Bufo > Bufo gargarizans. The sequence continues at coordinate 44,371,833 of NC_058080.1, forward strand.
ACTATAATTATTATTATTTGCCAAATGCCAGAATATTGAGAGAGAGAATGTTTTAAAGCATTTTTATTACTTTCTGCAATGTCAAAAGTTTACATACACTAAGATTACTATGCCTTTAAACAATCCTGGACCGCCCGTATGATGATGTCATGTGTTTGGAAGCTTCTGTTAGGTTTGCTGGCAACATCTGAGTTAATTAGCGTACCGTATTTTTTGCTTTATAAGATGCACTTTTCTCCCCCAAAAGTGGAGGAAAGTGGACCTAAGCCTTATAAAGCGAATAGAGCAGTATTACATGGCTGTGCTGTGCTACATAGGCATAGCGGCCTGCGATAGGGGCATTATCAGGGTAGTAGCGGGGTCCGGCGCAGTCAATGAACTTCATTAAGCTGGGTCCAGGTCAGAGCAGCCATCACATATAAAGTGTATTCAGCAGCCCCTAGCAGTGCTGCTTTACTAAACTAGCTGTAATCACTTATCTGCAGTACTCAGTATGCACGCAGCGGGCAGGCCGGCAGTGCACGTCACTCACTCAGTCATACAGCCGGCCTGCCCGCTGCATGCATAGTGAGTACTGCAGATAAGCAATTACTGCTAGTTTAGCAAAGCAGCACTGCTAGGGGCTGTGGCATACACTTCATATGTGATGGCTGGGCTGCTATAACTGGGGGCCAATGTAATGGGGTCAAATACCCCCATAACAGAGTCATCCACAGATCCCTCAATAAGTGTCCTCCACAGATCCCCTTATAACACTGTCCTTCACAGATCCCTATAGCAGTGTCCTCCACAGATCCCCTTATAACACTGTCCTTCACAGATCCCTATAGCAGTGTCCCCCACAGATCCCCCAATAACACTGTCCTCCACAGATCCCCATAACAGTGTCCTACACAGATCCACCTATAAGTGTCCTCTACAGATCCCCATAACAGTGTCATCCACAGATCCCCATAACAGTGTCATCCAAAGATCCCCATAACAGTGTGCCATCCACAGACCTCCCATTAGTTCAAAACCCACCAAAAGCACACCATTTGGTTCTAAATAGTTTATTTTCTTAATTTTCTCCACAAAAACCTAGGTGCGTCTTATTATCAGGTGCGTCTTATAAAGTGAAAAATACGGTATTTAAATGCACACCTAAAACACACTGCTTCTTTGTGTAGCATCATGGGAAAGTCTAAAGAAATCAGCCAAGATATCAGGAAGAGAATTGTGGACTTGTACAAGTCTGGCTCAACTTTGGGTGCAATTTCAAGACACCTGAAGGTGCCTCGTTCATCTGTACAAACAATTATACGCAAGTACAACCAAGATGGGAATGTCCAGCCATCATACCGCTCAGGAAGGAGACGGGTTCTGTGTCCCAGGGATGAACGTGCTTTGGTCTTACATGTGCATATCAACCCAAGAACAAAAGCAAAAAAAAAAGACCTTGTGAAGATGATGGCGGAAGCTGGTTAGATAGTGTCAGTATCCACAGTGAAACAAGAACTGTATCAACATGGGCTGAAAGGCCACTCTGCCAGGAAGAAACCATTACTCCAAAAGAAACATTAAAAAGCCAGATTAATGTTTGCAAATGCAGACAAGAACAAAGACCTACATTTTTGGAGACATGTCCCATGGCCAGACAAAACTAAAATATAAATTTTTGGCCATATTGACCATAGTTACGTTCGGATGAAAAAGGGAGAAGCTTGGAAGCCTAAAAACACCATCCCAACTGTGAAACACGGGGGTGTCAGCATCATGTTGTGGGGTTGTTTTGCTGTAGGAGGAATTGGTGCACTTCGTAAAATAGATGGCATCATGAGGAAGGAAGATTATGTGGAAATACTGAAGCAACATCTCAAGACATCAGCCAGGAAGTTAAAGCTTGGGCGGAAATGGGTCTTCCAAATGGACAATGATCCAAAGCATACTGCCAAACTGGTTACCAAGTGGCTTAAGGATAACAAAGTCAATGTTTTGGAGTGGCCATCACAAAGCCCTGGTCTCAATCCTAATGAAAATGTATGGCAAAGCTGAAAAGGCAGGTGCGAGCAAGGCGCCAGTTACACCAGTTTTGTCAGGAGGAATAGGCCCAAATTCCAACCAACTATTGTGAGAAGCTTGTGAAAGAATATCCAAAACGTTTGACCCAAGTCATACAGTTTAAAGACAATGGTACCAAATATTAATGAAATGTACGTAAACTTTTGACTTTGCAGAAAGTAATAAGGTCTGTGGATGGCGCACTGGTATGGGGGATCTGTGGATGACACTGTTATGGAGGATCTGTGGATGACACTGTTATGGGGATCTGTGGATGAAACTGTAATGGGGATCTGCAGAGGACACTTATTGGGGTATCTGCAGAGGACACTTATAGGGGGATCTGTGTAGGACACTGTTATAGGGATCTGTGGAGGACACTTATTGGGGGATCTGTGGATGACTCTGTTATGGGGGTAACTGACCCCATTACAATGGGCCCCAGTTATAGCATCCCAGCCATCACATATAAAGTGTATGCCACAGCCCCTAGCAGTGCTGCTTTGCTAAACTAGCTGTAATCGCTTATCTGCAGTACTCACTATGCACACAGTGGGCAGGCCGGCCGTCTTATAAAGCAAAAAATACGGTGCATCCACACGTGCATCTCTAATTCACTCAGATGTTGCCAACAAACCTAACAGAAGCTTCCAAACACATGACATCATCATATGGGCGGTCCAGAATTGGTTAAAGGCATAGTAATCTTAGTGTATGTAAACTTTTGACATTGCAGAAAGTAATACAAATCCTTAAAACATTCTCTCTCTCATTATTCTGGCATTTGACAAATGATAATAATTATGGTAATCCTAACTGACCAAAATCAGGAAAGTTTTATTCAGATTTCATGTCAGATATTGAGAAAAACATGCAGATGTGTCTTTTATATAGTGTATGTAAACTTCTGGTTTCAACTGTAGATAGAATGATAGAAAAAATGTCATCTTCATTCAGTGATTGTGAATGATTTGTTTTTCCTTCAGAAGACTGGATCTGGTCCGGCATCCCTTCAATTACACTCTTTGCCACTGATAGACTGGCTGTATAATGCATGAATGTACCAAGTTCTCCAAACAAAGAGATGCCCTTATAACTAACAGATTAGGGTGTTGGGCAGGACACGCTCATTATTTTCTCATAGTTTCCTAGTAAAATATCTGAAAACTGCTTTTTAAATTAAACATTCCCTTAAAGGAGTTATCCCATGACTAATGTAAAAATTACAATGAGATATCATATAGTACATGACAACCTCTTTCTAACAAAGCTAGAACCAGCCCTGTACCTCACATGGATCCAAAGATCTCCTCATTCATTGCTCTGCTAGATTTATATCAAGCTGACATCTCAAGGGGAATGTCTTTTCTGCTGCAGCTCAGGGGGCGTGTCTTTTCTGCTGCAGCTCAGGAGGAGTGTCTTTTCTGCTGCAGCTCAGGGGGCGTGTATTCTCTGCTGCAGCTCAGGGGGCGTGTCTTCTTGGCTGCAGCTCAGGGGCGTGTCCATTATGCTGCAGCTCAGGGGGCGTGTCCATTATGCTGCAGCTCTCTCCCTATCACAGCTCAAAAGGCGGTTATAGCATGAAACTGAGCGGCCATCTTAATGTGCAGGACAAAGAAACAAGAAAAAGAGCAAACAGCAGGTGGCGCTAAACAGATTTCATGCTCCAATGATCTCCCTTGCCCTGCACAGTATCGCGCAGGGCAAGGGCTTTTTTATTTACAATAATACACTGCCGGGCAGAGGCTTCCGCCCAGCAGTGTGTTCGGTGACATCACCGGCTCTGATGCCGGCTTTAGCGCTGCCCTAGCTGTTTTACCGGCTATGGCAGCGCTAAAGCCCGCCCATCACTGCCGGTGATGTCACCAGGCTCACTGCTGGGCGGAAGCCTCCGTCTGGCAGCCCTAAAGATAGCCCTGTACGTCACCAGATCTCATGAAAATGCTTTTGCCCTGCGCGATTTAGAGCAGGGCAAAGGAGAGCATCCGAGCATCAAATGCCAGGGTGAAAATATGGGTATGTCCGGGTTCAACTCTGAACCCGGACAACCACTTTAACCTTAATTGTTCATCCAATCTCATTTCTAATGAACTATGTTGTTTTACCCTGTAAGTGTATACAGTAAAGTTTCAATTCACTGCCAGCAAGCAGACATTGTGGAAACTGTAATGAATGGAAACACAAAGCAGAACTTTTCATTATACAATCAAATACTGTTGAGGAGCGCCCATCCATCTAACCCATTCGATGCCAGCACCCATACCAGGATGACAGGTGTCTTTCCAGCACCACTGTCAGTGCTCTGATTAATACCGTAGCCCCTCCCCCCCCGGACGTCTGCGGTACGTGCGCACAGTCTGTTCCCCTCGGTCAGTATTCCAAGCCGAATGCCTATAAACTCTACTTGTAAGGTGATCAAATTCAGCCCAGGAGCTCACAGCATGATCAAAACAGCACTCAAGATTACCCCAAGAAGCTGACGACAGCCGAAGCGCGTCAGTCACCTCAACGAGGCTCCAAAGTGAATACATATGAAGGTAAATGGTCGGACTGACACCACCATAAATCATGTGACAAGCAAAAAAGGAGCTCCTTCAGGTGTGATGAATGTCTTCAAATGTGGCGAGAACTTCTTAATGCTAGAAAGAACACATAAGTGATTATCAAGACCGATCCCGACGCGCGTCAGGCAGCGGAGTGCCTCCTCTGGAATATTACAACACATTACCTGCAGTAAAACCCCGGCTAAATGAGAAGACGACGATCCAGCCTTTATTTGCAGAGAGACGTACGTGCGCGTTGGAGGTTTGACAGATTGACGCCATTAATCATGACTTCTCCATGGGAAATCTGACTCTGGTGTACACAACCTGTGGCGTCGTCATCCCTGGGGGGGCTCTGCTGATACTCATCATCTTGTCATGTTATATCATGGTTTGCATTTAATTACTAACATGCTGCTTTTATGTACACTGATCAGAGAACTATTCCAGGAGGCCCACTAGATGACATGCAGCACATACATACGTTTTTTGTTCTTTTTTTGGACTCCTTCATCTGGCTAGAAGGCTGGATTATTGTATGGATAAAAATGGCATTTTCCACATGTTCAACACTATCAGGGGCCTCCAACACCATGCCTTGGTCAATACTATCAAGGGCCTCCAACACCCTGCCATGGTCAATGCTATCAGGGGCTTCCAACACCCTGCCTTGGTCAATACTATCAAGGGCCTCCAACACCCTGCCATGGTCAATGCTATCAGGGGCTTCCAACACCCTGCCTTGGTCAATACTATCAGGAGCCTCCAACACCCTGCCTTTGTCAACACTAGCAGGGGCCTCCAAAACCCTGCCTTGGTCAATACTATCAGGGGCATCAAATAACCTGCCATGGTCAACACTATTGAGGGCTTCCAACACCCTGCCATGGTCAACACTATCAAGGGTCTCCAATACCCTGCCATGGTCAACACTATTGATGGCCTCTAACACCCTGCCATGGTCAACACTATTGAGGGCCTCCAACACTCTGGTAAACCTAATCATGCTGCCAGCTCTGTAGCTGTGTGTTATGTAGGCACTTTATGGCACTGTTATTTTGGGCATTATATGGCAGTGTAATATGGGCAATTATACTAGGATTGTTGATTAGTAATGTAGGGAGCCTATAAGTATTATATGGAAATATTAATGACAAAATATTATTCTGCTATATTCCATTTACTCCCTTCCCCCCTTCAAAAAAAAAATCCTACTCTTTTCAAGAGAACCCATTAACTTATTTGATAAAGACATGTCCACCCTTAAAGGTTATAGACACCTTCAGGGCATATTTATGACTTCATTTTATTCATTTTGGGTTCTAAATTTTTTTTACAATGGTCTTTATAAATATATATATATATATATATATATATATATATATATTCAGCCATTTTTGGGATACAATAGTTAAAAAAGCAGTCTGTTTGCAGAGTATCACTTTTCAGTCCTGTCAACTCATGTGAAGCCTTATCTCTGATCTCCTGACCTCATAAACACTCATTTAAGCCATATCCTTATCAATTTTAGCTATAATGGGTGTTTATGAGTTCTGGGGGTCAGAGATAAGACTTCACATGAGCTGTCAGCTGACAGAACTCAGGAGATACAATATGGAAATAGACAGTTTTTTTAACCCCTATTTGTCCAAAATGGCTGAACATTGTTAATGAAGAACAGTTGAAAAATGAGTTATAGCTTGAAATAAGTAAAATGCAATCATAAAACATTTCCCCGAAGGTGTCCATAATTATTAATTTAGTTTCATAACGAAATTCAATTCAATATCACTGTATCCTAGCATTATCCTAGGCAATATGCAATTCCCATCACAACCTCTGGATGGCTACAATCATCTTCTTTGATACAGATAAGTCCCTCCTTACTTTAGTTCAAATTTTGGATAAGGATTCCAATTTCTCATGAAGAAAAAAATTCTATAAAGCATCATAGCATTGATAGGAACAGCAATTCCCATCTTGACCACTAGGTGGCTGCAAACAGACTCATGCAGGATAGACATCTCATGACATCACAAAATCATGCTTTTTTTTTCAAAATGTGGTCATCTTGTGTTACACATCTAGTAGGTCGAGCCAAGTGGAAAGGTAAAGAAGAACACACAAAACCACAACACGATTAACCACAAAACCACATCTCTGTTACATTTTTCTTAGAACTCTTTATTGCACCTTTCCTCTGTTATTCTTGCTGGAAATGTATGAAGAATGGGTGTCCCCATTTCCCTTGTAAATAGGCAGTGTCCATACACAGTCTGACACTGTACAATCAGAGCGGTCAGACGGTGTAGAGGCATGCCCACTGATGGATGGAACACACAAAAAGTTTAAAATTAAATTCAACATTTCCTGGAGGAATAACACAGGAATGACAAGAGACAGTTAAAAAAAAAAGAAGGCTGCAGCATTTTTCTTTAAAGAGGCATTTAGTAAAGGAGATAGGAGGAGGAAAACAGATGGGTCATCTTCCTGAATAAAACTCCTGAAATACAGTAAAGACTGACAGGTAAAGCAGTATGTGAGAAGAACTGAAGGTGAGATATGGTTGTTTTGGGCAGGATATACACGGCAGCTTCTGTGAGCTGTGAGGGTTGCACTCATACAGTTAATTATTATTTCAGTTATTAACCTCAGTGCCGAGATTTATTGATAATAATGCAGCAATTAAAGGCGGTGACTGGTCGGTTATTAGAAGGGGCACGCACATCTTAAAAGTCTGGTGCATGCGGAGCCTTCTGACTATCTGTGTTTGGGGTCATTCACACAAACGTATTTTACGCTCCGTATACGGGTCGTTTTCTGCGTTCCGCATACGGTCCGTATACGGAACCATTCATTTCAAAGGGTCCGCAAAAGATGCGAACAGCACTCTGTGTCCTATCCGCATCCGTTGCTCCGTTCCGTGGCCCCGCAAAAATGATGAGTCCTGTCCTAATCTTGTCCGTTTTGCGGGCAAGAAAAGGCATTTCTATAATAGGCCTCCTGTTCCGTTCCGCAAATTGCGGAAGACACACGGGCGCCATCTGTGTTTTGCCGATACGCAATTTGCAGACCGCAAAAAAAGGCACGGTCGTGTGAACCAGCCCTTTTCTCTGTAGGATTGTACTGTGTTATCAGCAGCTGTACATTTGTACCAGTTTTATTATTATTTTTTTTATATATAAGTCTAAAAGTACAGCTTGTCACCTGTGTTCTTTTTTTGGACTGAGAAAACAAATATGAAAATGTGGTTTATATTTGGATGCAATTATTTAGTAATTTAGTGCGATTTCTGAGAAATCAGAAGAAAAATGAATAATAAATGGAGAAATGCAAATGAAGGTAGTGTGTTATGTGTTCTAGTATCACACTGAAATTAAGAAAGAAAGAAAGAAATTAGATAGATCAATAGATAGTGATGGATGAACATCGGCCAAGACGGTTCGCGAACGCGATCAAATGTTCACGAACCGCAAGTTCGCGGTGGGCCCCATTCACTTTAAAGGCAGGCGAACCTGGAAAACCTTCAGCTTATATTTGCAGCCACCAAATACTTACTAGAAATGCACAAATCGTCCCACAACATGGACAGTGAAATACCAGATGTATTATTCAATTTTTTTTCAATGCGAAATATCAGCAATGTAATTTTCGCCTATGAGCATGAGCAAAATAGGCGCGGCCTACTACAGCAACTGGTTTCCACCAGACCGAAGTTGCATGTGATCAGAAAAGATGGTTGGCAACAATTTTCGCAACGTTGAGGAAGAATTTCTGATCACTGTAAGTAATTTGACATTAAAGCAGTGTATTTGATTACATTTCACATGCTTGTTATAACAATCGCTGTATGTGCAGATCGAGTGTTTAAAAAAAGTCCCTAATGATGCAATTAATTTTTTCGCGGTACGTACAACTTCACATTTTATAAGGTTTCATGAGATATTAGTGATTGGTGCACTAAGTATTGTTGTGAGAACTTGCCACTCCAGTACAGGCTCCAAAAATTAGCCAATAGGCATTCACCTGACAGCAAAGAATTTGGGATTCTGTGGCTGGAGGTACATTAGACGGTACAGGCCCCAAAAATTAGGCATTCAACGGAAATAAAAGGCCTTTTATGCCACTGTATTTACCTAAAACAGGGACCATGATTTGTTTTGGGTGGTGGCGGATATTTGTGGGCTGTCATGAGGAAATTCAATCAAACATGGTCGACTCGTCACATGTGTTGAATTCTTCCGAGATCCATGCCTCATTCATTTTTAGAAATGTGAGGTAGTCCACACTGTCGTGAGCTAGACGAGTGCGCTTATCGGTCACGATCCCCCTTGCTGAGCTGAACGTCCTTTCGGACAGGACACTTGACGAGGGGCAAGCCAACAGTTCTATTGCAAATTGTGCCAACTCTGGCCACAGGTCAAGCCTGCACACCCAGTAGTCCAGGGGTTCATCACTTCTCAGAGCATCCACATCGGCTGTTAACCCGATGTAGTCGGACACCTGTCGGTCTAGGCATTCCCTGAGGCTGGATCCGGAGGACGGCTGCCAATGGGTTGGCTGCAAGAATGATCTCATATACAAAGTGACCAACACATCTTCAAACCGGCCTCTTCTTGCATGCGCTGTAGAATTGGTACCCGCAACTGTTTCTCTATGAGTAGAAATTCCTCTGCCAGTGCCCGCAAAAGCAGAATGCAGCATTTCTTGAAGCAAGGCCTGGAAGTGCTGCATTTTGACAGCCCTCTGTGATGGTGGTAACATCTATGCCATTTTGTGTTTGTACCGGGGGTCTAAGTACGTTGCCACCCAGTACAGGTCCTTGCCCTTTATGCTTTTTATAAAGGGGTCCCTCTTCAAACACTGGAGCATGAAGTCTCCCATTTGCACTAAACTGGAAGCGGTGGCGTGGCCTGGCTCCTGCTCATCATCCAGGATAATGTCCTCCTCATTCTCCTCCCTCCATCCACGGACAACACCAGGGATCCCAGAAACTTTTAAAGCATGCTCTTCTTGCTCCTCCTCCGCCCCGGCACCATTCTCCTCTGACTCCTCTTCAGACTCCTATTGTTGACTTGTCTCAGATGGCGTAGACCCCCCTGGGAATTCATCCAGCATTGCGACTTCCTCATCTTCCTGCTTCTGCTCCTCAACGGCTTGATCAATGACACGATGCAATGCACGCTCCAGAAAGAAGGCGTAAGGTACGATGTCACTGATGGCGCCCTGGCTGCGACTGACCAGTTTGGTGATCTCATCAAATTGCTGCAGAAGTCTGCATGCATTGCACATGAGCAGCCACTGGCAGGGTGAAAAAAAAAAAAAAGCTCCCCAGAACCTGTCCTGCCGCAGAGTTTGTACAGGTAGTCGTTAACAGCACTTTTCTGCTGGAACAGCCTATCAAGCATATAAAAGGTGGAGTTTCATTGCGCAGTCACAAATCAGACGTCCGACGGGCAGGTTGTGTCGCCGCTGAATGTCAGCAAGGTGAGCCATGGACGTGTAAGATCTTCTAAAATGACCAGAGATTTTCCTGGCCCGCCGCAAGTTGTCCTGGACCCTGGGGTATTTGGCAACGAATCGCTGCACGACTAAGTTCAGGATGTGTGTCATTTTGCCCTGTTTCAGCGCGCTCAGCAGATTGGCACCATTGTCGCACACCACTTTACCAACTGTCAAATTGAGCGGGGTTAGCCACTGATCGGCCTGTGACCGCAGAGCTGAAAGGAGTGCAGGACCGGTGTGGCTTTTGGCTTCCAGGCACAACAGCCACAGCACAGCATGGCAACGTCTCACCTGGCACGTCGAATAGGTTCTGGGGATTTTGGGGGGCACAGCGGAAGAGACGGTAGCAGCAGAAAAGGAGGAGTCAACAGAGGGGGAAAGGGAGGATGAAGTATGTGGAGAAGAAGAAGAGGCAGGCCTGCATGCAATCCGTGGCGGTAACACCAAATCTACACGGGTGCCACGGGTTACATGCTTGACGGTCGTCAGAAGGTTCACCCAGTGGGCAGTAAAAGTTATGTATCTTCCCTGCCTGTGTTTGCTAGACCACGTGTCTGTGGTCAGATGTATCTTGGCACTGACACTGTGTGCCAGATATACATTCACTTGCCGCTGAACATGGCCATATAGCTCTGGGATGCCCTTCTGGGAGAAATATTTCCTTCCGGGGACCTTCCATTGCGGTGTTCCAATGGCCACAAATTTTCTAAAGGCCTCCGAGTCCACCAGTTTATATGGCAGTAGTTGGCTGGCTAGCAGTTCTAACAAGCCAGCGGTCAGCCGTTGGGCAAGAGGGTTATCCCGTATCATCATATTTTTTCGCATGAACATTTGGGGCAAAAAAGCCTGCCTTTTGCCAGATGAACGCGATGACGGCACGGTGGAAGGTGGAGTGGAGGATAACTGGGAGGAGAGAGGAGAAGGAGAAGAGGCAGGACGGTGAGCGCCGGGAGTGTGGCTTTGTGGGATCTGACGGTGTTGCTCCCACTGGGCTCGGTGATGGGATGCCAGGTGCCTTCTTAAGGCGGTCGTCCCTAGGCGAGTGTTGAGCTTACCGCGACTTATGCGTTGACAGCACAGGCTGTAAATGGCAACACTATTGTCAGCAGCGGACACATTAACAAAAGCCCACACTGCGGAGCTATGTGCCATGACCGTGCATGGTGGATGTTTAGTTCCAGATACATTAGCAGTCTGCTTTTTGCCTCCTGTGCACTGTAAGTTCTGCCTGCTTCTCCTCCCTGCTGCTCCGTCTCTCCCTCTGAACTCCCCTCCTCTTCCTCTATTGTGGGCACCCACGTGGCGTCCATAAATACGTCATCATCGGATTCGTCACCTTCACCACCACTGACATTAGAGATCTCGGGGTAGGCAGCAACAGCGGGGACCACCCTCCTTGGGCTGATCTGGGTACTGTCGTCAGACCGCTGGGTGGCGACCGTTGATTCCTTCTCTTCCTTATCCGATGCCAATTATGGCTGCGCATCGGTAAGGTCTTGTAATGGATGGGAAAATAATTCCTCTGACTCGAGCGGAGAGAATATTGTGATGTTGGTGGTGGTGTCTTTAGGGGTGCACACAGCAGAGAGTGAAGAGGGTGCAGATAGAGAGGATGAGGAGGGTGCAGAAGCGGAAGGCTGAGTGAGCCACTCAACTAACTCTGGTGCGTCCTTTGACATAATCACACGCACCTTCTGCAACTTTCCACTTAGACCTGGTGCACCTGCAAAATGGTCTGCCTCTTCCTCTGCCTGTCATTTTCAAAATTACCCTGTGACAAAAGTCCCTATAGAAGAGCAGTATTTGTGGAAGAAGGTATATCACACCCCTGCCTCAATCAGTTTTTTTTGGGGGGGGAACTGGTAAATCACACCAGTATAAATTATTTCTTCAAATAGTGTTTTTCACTCTGTGTAGATGTGGTAATGCAGCAAAACCACAGACAAATGCTGCACTACCTAAATGCAGTATATAGAAAGTATATTATTGGTAAATAACACCCCTGCTTCAATCAGTTTTTGGGGGGGGGAAACTGGTAGATCACACCAGTAGAAATTATTTGTTCCAATAGGGTTTGTCCCTCTGTGTGTCTGCAGTATCGCAGCAGAACCGCACACAACTGCAGCACAATACAAATGCACTATAATATACTTTCTATGTTAGAAAGTATAAGTATATGACACCCCTCTGTATGTCACACCTATCAATAGCACACCTATACCAGTCCTTAAAAGGACTTTTGTGGCCCTATTAGCTAGCGTTTGGTGTCTCTAAGGCCCCTTTCACACGGGCGAGTTTTCCGCATGGGTGCAATGCATGAGGTGAACGCATTGCACCCGCACTAAATCCAGACCCATTCATTTCTATGGGGCTGTGCACATGAGCGGTGATTTTCAAGCATCACTTGTGCGTTGCGTGAAAATCACAGAAATCTCTATTTTGTGCATTTTTCACGCAACACAGGCCCCATAGAATTGAATGGGGCTGCGTGAAAATCGCAAGCATCCGCGAGCAAGTACGGATGCAGTGCGATTTTCACGCACGGTTGCTAGGAGATGATCGGGATAGAGACCCGATCATTATTATTTTCCCTTATAACATGGTTATAAGGGAAAATAATAGCATTCTTAATACAGAATGCTTAGTACAATAGCGATAGAGGGGTTTAAAAAAATAAAAAATAATTTAACTCACCTTAATCCACTTGTTCGCGCAGCCAGCATCTCTTCTGTCTTCATCTGTGAGGAAAAGGACCTTTGATGACGTTACTGCGATCATCACATGGTCCGTCACATGATCCATCACCATGGTAAAAGATCATGTGATGGACCATGTGATGAGCACAGTGACATCATCAAAGGTCCTATTCCTCAAAGAAGAAGACAGAAGAGATGCCGGGCTGCGCGAACAAGTGGATTAAGGTGAGTTAAATTATTTTTTTAACCCCTCCAGCCCTATTGTACCATGTTATAAGGGGAAATAATACATTCTACACAACCTTGAACCCAAACTTGAAGTTCTGTGAAGAAGTTCGGGTCTGGGTACCACGTTCAGTTTTTTATCACGCGCGTGCAAAACGCATTGCACCCGCACAATAAAAACTGAACAACGGAACGCAATCGCAGTCAAAACTGACTGCAATTGCATACCTACTCGCGCGGGTTTGCACGCTCGTGTGAAAGAGGCCTATCAGTCTGTCCCTGCTCCACACAGCAACCTCTCCCTACACTGGCAAAACACTGAATGTAAAATTGCGGCCAGATCAGGTTTATTTATAAGGTAGGGGGTGTGTCCATGTGCTGAAACGTCTCAATTGGCTATCCTGTACCACCTGATGGATGTGTCATGGGTCAAAGTTCTTCACATTGTAAAAGAATATGGTGGGCGCGAATATCGCCATATGTTCGCTTGTTCGGCGAATCGCGAATGCGCAAAGTTCACCGTGAAACGACCACCAGGCAAAACGCAAGGCTTTCTCTATAGATAGATAGATAGATAGATAGCAAATATGAAAATGTGGTTTAAATTTGGATGCAAATTATTTAATCAGTGCAATTTATGAGAAATCTGATAAAAAACGAATTAATAAATGGGGAAATGCAAATGAAGGTAGTGTGTTATGAGGAAAGAAAGAAAGAAAGAAAGAAAATAGAGATAGTGAGGTAGACAGACAGATTAGATAGATAATTAGATAGATAGATAATTTAACATATGTTTACATAGTTATTTGCTGAACTAGTCAAGCATTTAGATCTACAAGAGAATAAAAGAAATCCCAATCAATCTCCTTTTGACACATTCTCCCCATGGATCCTCTACCGACTACATTGCTTAATCCCTAGAATTTTCTCTGCTTAGATGGTTCCTATTGATATTTAGAACCAGACATAAAGTTCTATAGATGCCTCCAGGGAGCGCCCCCTGCAGCTTGTCATGTGCACTTCTATACAATCTTCGCGGCTGTCTCCGGCAGTCCAGTATATGCGTATGTGTGTGTACACGCCAGGACGTCCCTGTCTCCGGTATAAATCCTAAATGTCCTTTCTCACTCAGGTTTGACTTTGGGCTGTGGGACTGACAGTCTCTCATCAATCAGAGCGATGAACATTTCATTGAAAAGGTTGTGATCATGTTCTTTTTCTTTGATTTATACACTATGCATTATTGCTCCTTGCTGGCTCTCGCTGGGAAGTGACGGGACACACATCGAGGTGGCAACAGGTCTCGAAATAATATATATATATAAAAAAAAGAGTAAAGCAAAAATCCCTGTAGGCCGACAACCTTCACATGACCCTCTCTTGGCCTTTTGTGCAACATTTTTGACATCTTGACAGGTTTAATAGGCACCCAGGAGGCAGCAACGAAAGAGAAAAGATCCTAACAATGTATCAGGCTTTTCTAAAATGCTGCAGTATACATAAAAAGCCAAGCCAAAGCACCTTCTTGCACAGAAAAGCAAAGCAACAGCCATTAATCCTAACTCCTGGCTATATAAACCACAAAAGAAATGAGCCATAACTCGGACTTCGCACTGTAGATCACTGACTGTCTACAGATCCTTAAGGCAGATGTTTATACGGAAGGCAAACAATGGCAGTCAAGAAAGCAAAAGCAAGCACAAAATAAGTTAAAAAAAGTGAAAAAATTCAGTTGAAATGATGGAATGCAAACTTGAGAGAGATGCAGATTAAAGTTGGGAACGACTTACCATGCTTGAGTCTCTGTTTCCGTTGCCAAAAAGAGCTCCTTCAGCGCAGGAGGGGAGAAGGTCGAGGGAAAGTTGACTATCCCTGCCACCACCTATGACATCACCTGCTACGTCATAAAAGGTAGTGAAAGTGCTCTGCATTCCGGGCTGATTTTCAAGAAATATAGAAGAGAGAAAGTGTAAAAGAGTAAAAGAGAGGAACGTACAGGTTTCTTTAGGAAATAAAAAAAAAAAGGAAAAAGAAAAAATATGCACGAGGGTTCTATAGATATAGTAAAAAAATATATAAATACAAAAAATATATATGATAATAATACTTGATGCTCTAGCCTCTGGTGTCGATAGATTAATACAGAATTTATTTGATGAAATCTAGAAGAGCTTCAGAAATTTGGGACAAGATTAAAGATTTGTCCCTCAAGATTGGGAAAGGATATATTTTCTAATAAATCCCCCCTCATCCAACGGAAGCTAGAAAAAGCAGAGCATTTTAACCACAATTATCGGCAGCTGGTGATGTCATCACTAGGGATGGGTGAATCTTTCCAATTATAGCCAATAGACAGAGTGTAATTTTATTTAATTTTTTCCATACCGAAAAATATTATAATGAGGTGAGAAAAATAGAAGGATGGATAGGAAACAAAAACAGTGACATTTATGGGTTACTATGAAATACAAGATTAGGCGGCAAAAAAATGATTCATATGTATGCACGTATTGATATAGAGGTAGGGTCCTATCCATTCACCCATCCATAGTCAACACACAGTCAACACAATGGTCAAAATTTTGGCTGTGGTTATGCATATATAGGAATATGGCAGCAATAGTATATAAAAACTGAGAAAAACTTTCACATGATTTAGCCACTTAGCCTATGGAAGCCACATTATGGATATGATTTTGGATTGTTTTTAGCAGTATCAATTTTATATGTGTCAGAATTCACAGTTTCATACTTTAAAAAAATCAACATTTTTGAATTAGAATTTTTGTTAATAATAACAACAACAGCAACAATAACAATAATAATAAATTAGGGTTATGGTGTCCGTAGATGGTTCAGTCCAGAAGATCGATATGCAGATTGCCACTAATTGCAAGGTCACGTCAATACATGATATTGCTTGAAACAGGTGCGGCCCGGCAATTAACGGGGAGCTTCGTGTATGGGCGACCTTATCGTATATATATATAGAAATGATAGTGTAAGTATTAAAATAAATAATAAATGAATATACATCGGTTCAATTATTTCTATCATTCATTTTGTGAACATAGCTAGAAATTCACAACTGATGATCCGAGTCACGTCTGATCATAAAATGTTATCACCTCAAATTGCGAAGCAAATTCTGTGACCTTCCATGTGTTCCTGATCTGCTGCCTACACAAATCACTTCCTCTAATAAACATTGCACAACGTTTCAGTTTAAATATAAATCTGAAAGAAATATATGTATAATCTGAAAAGTAAGTAAAAAAATAGACAAAAAAGTAAAACAAAAATCAAGAAAATGGACAAAAATGGACAAAAAGGGACATAGTATTAGTTGGTTAATAACTTGAATATGGATGGATTTAAAGGGGTTTTGTCACTACAGCAAGTGGCATTTATTATGTAGAGAAAGTTAATACCAGTCACTTACTAATGTATTGTGATTGTCCATATTGCTTCCTTTGCTGGCTGGATTCATTTTCCCATCATATTATACAGTGCTCATATCCAAGGGTTCCAACCACCCTGAAATCCATCAGTGGTAGTCGTGCATGCACACTATAGGAAAACGGCCAGGACCGTTAGAGCTCACATACGCTGGTGCTTTTCCCTATAGTGGGCAAGCACGACCACCACTGATGGATTGCAGGGTGGTCTGTAACCATGTGATGGAAAAATGAATCCAGCCAGCAAAGGAGGCAATATGGACAATCACAAGTGCCTTGTATTAACTTCCTCTATATAATAAATGTCACTTGCTGAAGTGACACAACCCCTTTAACAACCTGTTAAACTAACCCAGCTGACACAGGTTATTGGTTTTCATATGTCTAGTTGCAGAGGTCATTTTTCAAATGTTTTCTTTTTTTTAATTGAGATACTTCCTTAAGAAAATGATTTTTTTTTTATTGTACAAAATGGTAAATAGGGCATAAACTTCAGGAAAATGAATTTGCATTTAGAAATGCATAGATATTTTCATTTAAGTTAGGACTATAAAATGTAGACCCAAGATCAATTTTAAAACTGTAAGGTTTACACTTGCATAAGATGAAGTACGATTTCAGGATCAGTAAAAAAACAGGATTGCAAAATTATTTTTCTGATGCTTTCTGGCAAGATAAAAAAATAAAAATAAAAAAAGTGTCCCCAGAAGTCCAATTTTGGGATATACATGCATAGAGATTTGAAATTAAATTGATTGGGCCACTACTACTATGTAAGACAGATAATAATAATAATAATAATAATATACAGTATTGTGCAAAAGTTGTGGGCAGATGTGGAAAAAGTGTTGCAAAATAAGAATGTTTTTGAAAATAGAAGTGTTAATAATTTAAATTTATTCTGCAGCAGGACAACAACTCCAAACATACAGCCAATGTCATTAAAAGGGGTTCTCCAGAAATTGATAAAAAAGAAAAATTACTGAAATACCTAAACACATTTAGGCCCATTTTCTGTAGGGAGCAAAGGGGAAATAAAATGTCAGCTGCCCTATTAGCACACACAAAATCCGTCCTAATAGTCCCAAAAACACAACTGGACAGGTTACTTCAAAGCAGTGAGCTAAAGAGCTGTCTCAACCCTCCTCGCTACTCTTGTTGTTATGAATTCCGATGTCACACATAGCAGATAAGATATCATCTATGTGCAGTAGTGGTGCGGTCTGATAGTACAGAGGGGAGAACCGGTGGGGGATGTGACTTATAATCAGCACCTTTATTCAATCAGCTACATTGCCACATCCCCACAACCCATAATAGTCTTGTCTGTCCTCTATGCGCTTTCGCTTGTAAGACCGTAATTCATGAAAACCAGAGAAGTGAGATAGGGAGTAGTGAGGGGAGTTGAGACAGCTCCTTTATCTACAGTAACTGCTTTGAAGGAACCCATCCAGATATGTTATTAGGACGGGTTTTGTGTGTGCTAATAGAGCAGCTGCCACTTTATTTCCCCTGACGCTTGTCCCCTAGAAAAATCAAGCCATCATAAGTAATAAAAGCTATTTGGGAGTGTGTATATAATAAAGTAATATTTAGGTATTTTCAGGAAGTTTTTATTAATTCCTGGGCAACCCCTTTAAGAACTACCTTCAGTACCTTCAGAATCGAAGTATCTGATATAGACTTCAAACTGAATTTTAGGGAAAATTAGATTTGTCACAAAGCTGAATTTCCTAGTGCTTCGTGGTAACGAAATCATACTCACCTCATCCATTTGAGCACGAAGTGGCCATCATGCTTGAATATCCCATGCAAAATCTCATGCGCAGGGATATATGACTCCAGATCTTCAAGCAAGATGGCCGTGGAGGCTTCTTTGCACTCAACTGGATAAGGTAAGTACAGCTGAATTATTTTTAAGTGATCAACCCTTGAAAGGCCTTAATATTAATCTCAGATGCTACGTTCAGTGAGGAACACAGCATCTGAGGGGTTCAAAGATGGGGGCAGCGCAATCTCCGTTCCCTGTCATTGCACGCACTACTAACCAAGAAATGCCCTTCCTGAGAAAGTAAAAGCCGAATCAAAATTTTCTGAACTTTGCTCATCTCTAAACTTCAGAATATAGAAGAACAAGGAGTCCTGGAAGTGATGATATGGCCCCCACAGAGTCATGATCTTAACATCATCCAGTCTCTTTGGGAATACATGAAGAGACAGAAGGATGTGAAAAAGGCTACATCCACAGAAGATCTATGGTTAGTCCTCCAAGATTTTTGGAACCTCCCTGTCACATTCCTTCAAAAACTGTGTGTAAGTCTACCTAGAAGAATTGATGCAGTTTTTAAGGTATGGGTGGTCACACCAAATATTGATTGGATTTTGATTTCTTTTTTGTCCATTCTCCTTGCATTTAGGCAATAGATAACAATAAACCATGAACACTTCTATTTTTATTAAACCATCCTTACTTTGCATCATCCACAGCTGCCTAAAACCTTTGCACAACACTGTATTGCACAGAACTTTACATAGTAACAAACTAATCAACAGTTCAAACAAAAGAAGCACGGTGGCTGCTCGCAAGAGCTTACAATCTACAGTGTAACGAAATTGTAGTAACACAAAAGGTAAAAGCGCTTGTTATGTACAATGCTCTAGCCATCTCTTATACAGAATTAGGGAACTACCCAAAAAACTGCATGTTTCAGTCAACAGCCAGTATATGTTTAGGCACGGACATTAAGTACATGGAGATTTGGGGGTTAGCGCCGGATGAAGGTATCAGGTTCTGAAGAATACAAAAGATTGAACAGAGAAGGGTTAAACTACGGAGTGCAATAGGCCACCTTAAAAAATAAATTTGGGCACACCAGAACTAAATTGGAAATTAAGCATACTGCCAAGGGTAGTGCATCCCAGAGAACTGGCACAGCTCAAGGGAAGTTTAAGAGACTGGAATGTGTGGCTTGGTTATGGAAGATGATAGTCACAGATAACTAGTAGGACATAGAGCAAGGATAGGATGGTAAGAGGAGATAGTTGAGGATATATAGGGTACTACCATGGAGAGCTTTCTGTGTGAGAGTGATAAGGTTACATTTTCATTTTATAATAGATGAGCAACCAGCGAAGTGACTAACACAGGGTGGAGGCATCAGTGCAGTGACTGGCACAGGAGGAAGCAATGTAGAGGTTGGACAGATAGAGGAGCCCGGCTCATGCCTTCAAGACAGATTATATAGGTGAAAGTTTAGTTAGGGGGAGACCAATTAATAATGAGTTATAGTATTCAAGATGAGAATGGATCAGACCAACAATAAGAATTTTTGGCTGTTTCCGCAGTAAGAAATAGGTGGGTTCTTGAGATGTTTTGTAGGTGTAGGTTGCATAAGCATGGGCATGATTCTATATAGGAAGTGAAGGATCGATCTGTACCAAACATTGCCCCCCATAGCTAGTGTGCTGCCTAGGAGTAACAACAACTTTAGGTCTGATAGCAGAGGCGGAAACACAGAAAAGTTGGGTGAAAGATTCAGTTTCATATAGAGAGAGAACAAAAAGCTGAAATGTCACTAAAACTAATAACTCTCTGAGCATGTCTACTGTATATACCAAGTAACAGGGTTGTGTCATAAGGATAACCTCTGTCTACAGTATACCCCCTCTTAGCAGATGCAGATATCATAATGGGGGTCTACTACTATGAACTAGAGAGGAGAGACTCTAACAAGAAATTGAAGATGTCATCGTGGGGTAGCGAGGGGTTGCTATGGCTGTCAGAGGTCTATCTCGGCACCTAGGCCTTGTATGCATAAATACCTATTCCGGCCGGATCAAATAGGCATTTTACAGTAACTGACATAATACACTGCAATACAAAGGCATTGCAGTGCATTATATCAGTGATCAGAGTATCACATGTTTATACAAATATATAAAATTAAAATAAAAAAACAGTTTTGAAAACTAAAAAATATTTCTTAAAGAATCTCCTCCTTACAAACATTTATTTACATAAAAAAATATATATTTTGTATTGTCAAATCTGTAATAAATAAAAAAATTAAATCTATTTTTTATCCTGTACCGTGAACAATGTAAAATTAGAAATTGCCAAAATTGCTGTTTGTTCATTCCACCTCCCAAAAAAGCAATAAAAGTTGTGTGTGTACCTTAAAATAGAAACTATTAGTCCTCACACAAATAAATCAACCTTTCATATAGCTTCAAAGCCAAAGGTATGGCTTTGAAATGTGGGGATGAAAAAAGTAATAATGTTGACTCATCTAAGCCAGGTCTTTCAGGGGTTACATGGCCATTCTAGCGCCGGAGCGCTGCCCCTGAGAGGGGTAGCGCGTTGTTACTGCTCATACTTTCACCAAGTTTGCTCTAAATGCAGGGTTACAGGGCAAGCTCCTGATGAGGTAATTTCTTATGCAGAAAGGCGTTGAGCCTGATATGCCTTGATATGTAGCGTCTTAGAGCAGGGCAAGCTACCTTTTTAGTTAGCAGGAGCAACATTGTTTATTTGAGCTGCAATTTATGCTTCCCAGCTGTGTTACCGCAGCGTGGGTGGCGAAGCAGCGTATATACCCGCATTCACTATCTGTGAGTGGGGTGGGTGTTACTGTGTATAAATAGTAGCAGTTCCCTCTAGACTCAATCTGGCAGCAACCTTGGTAGTTATATTATCAACCACGGTTCGTGGCCAGAAATAGGACACCACACTTTTTCAGTTCTTCATTGAGGGACAGGCCTTTCTATATATTTTTATTTTTAGGCCATATATGTCAGTTCCTGTACTTGGTGCAGTAAGCACTGTTTTCTCTTTGCACCTTCCTTATGGTGATTATTTCTCAATAAACATTTTTTGGGGTTTGTTCTTTTTAACATACCCTTCAGTTGCGTTTATTAGTCGATTTACTGTTTTGCAATGAATTTCTACTTTTTTCCTATTTGTACACATTTTCCTCAAAGAAAACTTCAAAATGTAAAAAAAAAAAAAAATTGTTTTGTTACACAATCCCCATCTATGCCACAAGAATAATAAACAAATGACTTAACTATAAAATTCTAAAAACTAAATCCCATTATAAGAATGGCTCATTCCAAAATGGTAAAGAGATTATCCCACAGACTTTCTGTTGGGCCTCCTGCACACAAACGTGTGCGCCCCATGGCCGTGCTGCAGCCCGCAAAATGCAGGCCGCAATGCACAAACACCGTCCGTGGGGCAGCCGCAGAGGATCGCGGACCCATTCACTTTCCGGCCGTTCCGCCAAAAAATAGGACGTGTTCTATCTTTTTGCGGAATGGAAGTACGGGCCGAAACCACACGGAAGCACTCCGTAGTGCTCCCGTATGGTTCCGTCCAGTGCTTCCGTTCCGCACCATTCCGCATCTCCGGATTTGCGGACCCATTAAAGTGAATGGTTCCGCATCCGTGATGCGGAATGCACACGCAACGGTGCCCGTGTATTGCGGATCCGCAAATGCGATCCGCAATACGGCCACGGAGTGCACACGTTCGTGTGCAATAGGCCTTAGTAGGTAGCAGCTCATCCAGCACCTGCATCTCCCAGGGTAGGAATTCGTTTTTTTTTAACCCCCTGCATATTATTTATTTTACTTGCCTATATAGCACCAACATATTCTGCAGTGCCTTACAGACATTATCTTTGCTTGCTGTACCTAGCGGGAGAAAATATAGGTAGAATATACAAGCTCCATGCAGATATTGTCTTTGGTTATAGTCCATCCCAAAACCCCAGTGCTGAACCACCTTGCTGCATAGAGAATAATACCTCAGATATAGCCCCAGGGACACATTTGTTATGGGAAATAGAGCTATATATGATTGCCTATGAATTAGGGATGAATGGATGGAGAACGTCTCTCTATGAGATCACTACACCATTACTGAAAGGACAGGAAGGGAGCAGGTAAGCTACTGAGAATATATGTCATGGTATCAAGGTAGTGACTGATATTTTGGGGTAGGATACTGTGTTGCAGGTCACTCCAAAGTTGATTCTGGTTTAAATCAGTAAATAAGTCTGAATCAATTCTATCCAAATCGAAAGTGCTCCAACTGGACTGAAATTTTATGTCTGACCCTTCCTTCCTTTCCTCTTTTTTCCTATCTATATTATCTCTCTCTCTAACATGTGCCTGGCCTGATTACCAAAAATTTGGATTAAACCCCTCAAATTGTTTACAAAATTTCAGTAGAATAAGTTTGTTAACCTTTTCCCTTTGAATTTACTATTGCCTACATCAATTGACATGGTATCTTTAACTAATGGTGGAATGTTTATATCCCTGGTTTTGTTCTATATCTATTGGATTTTACTAAATATACCTTAGTTGGTGGCTTATTTAAGTTTCTGCTTTTACAGTGTGGTAAACCTATAGCACCACCTCTGCAGCCTTTAAAATGTTTTAAAGGCTATAAACACCTTTTAGGGACATATGGTGTGATGGCATTTTACTCATTTTTGGCAATTTTTTTTAAAATTGGTCTTTGTTAAAAATATTTTTGTCCTACAGGGTTAAGTTTTAGCCTAGCTGCAGAGTATCTTTGTTTTAGTCTTTAGTCTCAGTTCCGTCACGTTGCTGTTCTCTGAACTCCTGGCAGCTTAAAAACACATATTTAAGACATATTCTTAGTCTGATAGGAATTTTACTATAATGAATGTTTATGAGCAGTCAGGAATTCAGCTTTTATGGTTATATATAGAGTTGAGCGAAGTTATGGAAAATTTGATTTGGCTACTTAGCCGAATTTTACAAAAACAATTAGCTTCGTAACGAATTACTGTAGTTTGTCACAAAGCGCATTTCTTTGTAAGTAGTGGGTGCAATGACAGTGACTGTCATTGTACCACTCAGATGCCGTATTCATAGCTAATTGCGGCATCTGACAGGCAGGAACGTGCAGCCACACAGTAAAGTGCTGTCCTTATGACTTTCCAACTTCATGCTGCCCTAGGAACGTGCCTAGCCATGCCTAATGGCAAATATGACCTTGATTCCCCCCATTTGGATTTTGTTCAAGCTTCCCCCTACATCAGGGACGCTCAACCTGCGTGTCACGCTGTAGTGTCGGAGGTAAACCCCACACCGAACATAGGAGGGAAAGGGAAAAGGAAATAAGACCTGAAAACTAGGGACGGAATATGGACACCTCCTAGTGAAAACCCTAATCAAAGCCCTGACTGACTACCACTATGAACAGACTCCAGAGGTAGGCGAGTTCATACACAGGAGTACCTAAAGTCCTATCTAACCCTAAAGGACCCTGATACTAATGACAGGAATGAGACATCCTCTTCCTCTAAAAGGAAGGATGAACGGGAGCCTCCCTAAGGCCTAATACAAAACAACAAAGAAATGCAACACAGAAAAGCCAAAATACAAAGGGAAAGGTAACACTTCCAAGAAGCTATGGCAGCACCAGGAATTCAGCCGAGATCCAAACACCAGCTATCCACAGATCTAATTAAAGCTATACACTGCACAGAATTGTGTGAGAAACAACTATAAATAGGGAAAGTTAAATTACCACAATAGCAACAATTGGAGGTTAAGGGTGTGACCAGTACCAGAAACAACTCAGACGCCTATTGATCCACAAGATAAACATGTCAAATCAAACCATATCTTGCCAGTCTCAAAGATCTCCTGCCACTCACTGTCGCAGGGACATCCGTATGTCTTGGTAAGTCAGTGACAGTACCTCCCCTTCTACGAGTGACCTTGGGGCACCCAGGACCGACTTTATCTGGGTGAGACCTGTAAAAAGCTTCAAGTCAGATGCCGATACCCACATCCTCTCCTCAGGTCCACAAACCTTCCAGTGAACAAGATACTGAAGAGATCTACGAAGAGTCAATTATTTTGTCGATCTGGAATTCCAAACTACCATCCACCATGACAGGAGCGGGTGGCAAGGAAGACGGCTCCAAAGGTTCAACATATCTCTTCAACAAAAATTTATGAAACACATTATGTATTTTCAGAACCTGAGGGAGTCCAAGACGAAAAGCTACAGGATTAATAATGGGCGTGATCTTATATGGACCAATAAACCTTGGACCCAACTTCCAAGAAGGTACCTTCAAATTAATGTTTCTTGTGGACAGCCACACCAAATCACCCACTCTTAGGTCCGGACCCTTCATACGTTTCCTGTCAGCCACACATTTATACTTGTTGCCCATATTCATCAAGTTATTTAGAATTTTCTGCCATATAGATGATAATAATGATGAAAAATGTTCCTCCTCAGGAAGACCAGAAGTATCTGAACCAGAAAAAGTGCCAAACTGTGAGTAAAACCCATATGCCTCAAAAAACGGTAACTTACCAGTGGATTCCTGTCAACGATTGTTTATGGCAAACTCTGCCAAAGACAAAAATGAGGAGCACTCCTCCTGGTTCTCAGAGACAAAACATCTTAAGTAAGTCTCCAGGCTCTGATTATTGCGTTCCATCTGTCCGTTTGACTGAGGATGAAAAGCCGAAGAAAAGGATAGCTGTACCCCCAGCCGAGTACAGAATGCCTTCCAGAATCTGGACACAAACTGAGTCCCATAATCCGAAACCATGTCAGAGGGAATGCTATGGAGTTTCACAATGTTATCAACAACACTTGATTCAACGGAAGTAGGGATCCGAAAGGCTGAGCATGTTTCACCTTAGCATGTGCACAGACACTACAGGCCGACACATATTCCTCAACACACTTATGCAACCCCGGCCACCAGATTCTACGAGAGATGAGGTTGGCAGTGCATCTGCTCCCTAGTAGGGTTGAGCAAACACCTGGAAGTTCGGGTTTGCCAGAAGTCAATGTGGACCCGAACTTTGGGGCACTAAAATGGCTCTAAAAAAAATTATAGAAAGGGCTAGAGGGCTGCAAAAGGCAGCGAAATAGGGGTAAGAGCAGGACAATTGCCCTGCAAACAAATATGGATAGGGAAATTAATTAAAATAACATAGAATAAAAATAAAAAAAATTATATAATGATCTTGAACTAGGAGGCCGAGGTCAAAGTAGAGTAGGGTGGTGGAGGAGGAGGTAGCCAACACAATTTTTATTTTTTTTATTTTATAAATTTGTGAAGACTCGAAAACATTGGGAAATATAAAAAAGAAAACAAAGAGAAAGTGTGCTGAAGTATAACGATGCCTGTGTGCGGCCGGTATACTTGTCTATTCTGCACAAGGTACGGACAAGTCCTATAGGATCCAGGTCTAGTTCATTTTAATGAACGTGAGCTTGTTCACATTGGCTGTGGACAGACGGCTGTGCTTGTCTGAGATCACCCCCCCCCCCCCCGCCGTGCTGAACACACGTTCAGATAATACACTGGCCGCAGGGCAGGGCCAGCACCTCCAAAGCGTAAAGGGCAAGCTCAGGCCATATGCCCAATTTGGAGACCCAGTAGTTGAATGCGGCAAACCCATCAGTCATTACGTGTAGGCGTGTGCAGACATACTGCTCCACCATGTTGCTGAAATGCTGCCTCCTGCTAGGACGTTCCATATCAGCTGGTGGTGCTGGTTGTTGTGGCGTGCTGACAAAGCTTTTCCACATTTCAGCCATGCTAACCCTCTCTTCTGAGGTGCTGGCGGTCCCCCAGCTGCATTGGCGACTTCTTCCTCCTCCTCTGCCTTCGCCTTGTGCTTCCACTGAGCCCCCGGTGTCAGGTGGGAATGTTATCAGCAGCGTGTCTACCAGCGTGCGCTTGTACTCGCACATCTTCCGATCATGCTCCAGTGACAGAATTAAGGATGGCAGGTAGCGGAGATCCAGCAGGGTGGCCACCCAGTAATCAGCACTAGTTAGAATGTGGGCAACTCGGCGGTCGTTGCGCAGGCACTGCAGCATGTAGCCGCTCATGTGTGCCAGGCTGCCCACAGGCAATGACAAGCTGTCATCTGTGGGAGGTGTATCGTCTGTGTCCTCTGTATTCCCCCAGCCACGCTCCAGTGATGGCCATGAGCTGCTTTGGGTGTTACCCTGCTGTGAACACGGTTTCTACTCCTCATCATCCTCCTCATCCTCCAGAACTGTGACATGGCTGGACAATTGTGTACCTGGCCTCTGTTGGTGCAGGAACCCACCCTCCGAGCCACTTGTGAATGACTGGCCTGATAACCGTGGAAATGATCCCTCTTCCTCCTCCTTTTCCTTCTGTGCCACGTCCTCTTCCATCATCTCCCGAAGCGTTTTTCAGAGACATAGAAGTGGGATAGTAACGCTTAGGACTGCGTCATTAGCACTGGCCATGTTAGTGGAGTACTCAAAACAGCGCAACACGGCACACATTTCTCACATGGAGGCCCACTCGTTGGTGGTGAAGTGCTGTTCCACAGAGCGACTCACCCGTGCGTGCTGCAGCTGAAACTCCACTATCGCCTGCTGCAGCTCGCACAGTCTCTCCAGCATGTGCAAGGTGAAGTTCCACCTTGTGGGCACATCGCACATGACGCGGTGAGCGGGAAGGCTGAAGTTACGCTGCAGCACAGACGGCCCGCACTTTCTGCAGCAGCTCTGACATATCAGGGTAATTTTTCAGGAACCTTTGCACCACCAAATTCAGCACATACGCCAGACAAGGGTTGTGCATCAAACTGGCTAGGCCCAGAGCTGCTCCGAGATTTTGCCCATTATCACAGACAACCAGGCTGGGCTTGAGACTCAGCGGCACCAACCATTCATCGGTCTGTTGTTCCATGCTCGTCCACAGCTCCTGCGCGGTGTGGGGTTTTTCCCCCTAAAAGATGAGTTTAAAAACAGCCTGCTGTTGTTTCCCCCTGTCTGTGCTGAACTTGGTGCTGAAGGTGTTACGCTGACTGAATGAGAAGGTGGTAGAGGAGGAAGCGGAGTAGGAGGAGGAGGCAACAGGAGGCAAAGCAAAACATCCTGTAATCCTCGGTGGTGGAAGGACATGCGCCAAACTGCTATCCGCCTCAGGTCCAGCCGCCACTGCATTTACCCAGTGTGCAGTTAGGGAGATATAATGTCCCTGCCCATGCTTACTGGTCCACGTATCGGTGGTTATGTGGACCTTGCCACAGATGGCGTTGCGCAGTGCACACCTAATTTTGTCTGCCACTTGGTTGTGCAGGGCGGGGATGGCTCACCTGAAAAAGTAGTGGCGGCTGGGAACCTTGTACTGTGGGACAGCCATCGCCATAAGTATTTTAAAAGTCTCCGTCTCCACCAGGGGGAATGACAGCATTTCAAATGCAAGGAATTTTGAAATGCTGGCATTCAGGACCAGGTATCAGAGGTTGGTAGGGGGTACTTCCTCTTTCTCTCCAGTGTTTGGGAGATGGACAGCTGGGACATTGTGGAAATGCTTGCTAACGGTGACGAACGTGGTTGCATTGCTGCCACATCCTCTGTTTGTGGGGTGGCAGGTGCCACTGTCACATATTCCCGATGTGGAGGTAAATTCTGAAATCTACTCAGAAAATACGTCGGCAAAATCAAGTATAAATGAAGGTAATATCTTAGTTAAAACTGAAAAAACATGTATTAAGACAATTGTCAACTCAATAATCACCCTAATCCAGAACCTGTCTAGCTTGCCAATCGATGGTTGGATTGTGCTTTCTCAACCACGGCAATCTCAGAACCACCGGAGCAGGTAGACCCTCCAACACAAAACACGAGATAAAATCCTGATGAAAGTCACACATTCCTGATATCATGCACCACTTGCGATAAACCCTTTTGAGCTAGAGGTGCAGAATCAATAGCAAAAATTGAAATATTTTTCTCTAATGCAATAAGTGACAACCAGTGCATACGGACAAACTGAGCATTAATCAGGTTCACCCTTGCCCCGCTGTCGATAAACACCTCAATCCCCACAGTTTTTTACTTTATTGCCACCTCAGCAGTCAGGAAAAATCGGGTACTACCAGTCAAAGACAAATGCACATTTTCTGACTATCCACTTACCCCTCCAAGAGTCAGATGTGAATTAAACATCCTTTTTTTGGGGACGCTGAATGTATGGACATACTCTGATAAAATATCCCTCCTTTTCGCAGAAAAAACACACTCCCTTCTTACGACCAGTATGCTTAAAAGAGGACCCAGGAGTAGCTCGCCATAACTGCATGGGTTCGTCCCCAGGAGAACAATACATCATGTGATGATACGTCCTGAGAGTGGGGGCCCCTAGATATTTCTCTCAGGCGTCTATCAATGCGTATGGCAAGAGACATAGCAACCTCCAGAGACACTGGGGTTTCATGAAAGGCCAAAGCGTCCTTCAGCCTCCCTGATAT
The DNA here is from genome assembly GCF_014858855.1 of Bufo gargarizans. Classification (NCBI taxonomy): domain Eukaryota; kingdom Metazoa; phylum Chordata; class Amphibia; order Anura; family Bufonidae; genus Bufo; species Bufo gargarizans. Next base: position 44,400,615 of record NC_058080.1, read on the forward strand.
AACCTGACAAAATTGGCTAAAGAGAGCCGGATTGTTCCTCTCAGTATCTGTAGCCCACCTCCTAAACTCAGAGCAATAAATCTCAGCAGAACGATCTCCCTGACGAAGGTAACGCAGCTTGGTTTCGATGACAGGGATGTCCGATCCGGATTGTCATAGGTAAGACCCAAAGCTTCAAAAAATTCATCCATCGATCGGAGAGACTGTGATCTGGTCGGCAGAGGAAAAGCCTAAGACTGTGCATCCCCCTTAAGCAATGAAATAACCACACCGACTCGCTGTTTCTCATCCCCAGATAAGTGTGGATGTAGCCTAAAATACAGTTTGCACGCCTCCCTAAACAAAATGAAATTATTACGTCCACCAGAGAATCTGTCCAGGAGGGCAACTTTAGGCTCCAGATAGGCCTGGTTTCCACCATCACCACCAGGACCAGCGCCTGTGGTCTCTGAATCTGCGAGACGGTCATGCGGTGATTGATTACTTCCAAAGACAGCTCTTGCAACTGTCCTGCCAGTGCAGCAATTGGATGCACTCAAACAAACAAACAAAAAATACGGTTTGGGCGGTGTATAATGTCACGCTCTAGTGTGGGAGGGAAACCCCACACCTAACATAGGAGGGAAAGGGGAAAGGAAATAAGGTCTGAAAACTAGGGAAGGAAGATGGACACCTTCTAGTGAAAACCCTAATCAAAGCCCTGACTGACTGCCAGTATGGACAGACCCTAGAGGTAGGCGAGTTCATACACAGGAATACCTAAAGTCCTATCTAACCCTAAAGGACCCTGGTACTAATGACAGGAATGAGACATCCTGTTCCTCCAAAAGGAAAAATGAACGGGAGTCTCCCTAAGGCCTAATACCAAACAACAAAAAAATGTAACACACAGAAAAGCCAAAATACAAAGGGAAAGGTAACACTTAACTTCCAAGAAGCCGCACTACATAATATACTTTTTTTAAAGGGTTCTATTAAAAAGTAAAACTTGTCCCACAAAAAAATAAAACCTCATATGGCTATGCAAATTGGGAAATAAAAATGTTATTGCTCTGGAAAGGCAGGGAGTAAAAAACAAAAAATATAAAAACAGAATATTGCAAGGTCTTGAAGGGGTTAATATATCAAAATTATTATTATTTTTAGCTAAAAACGAGTAAAATGCAATCAATAAAATATTGTCTTCAAAGGTGTTCATCATCTTTTTATTGTGGACTTATGACAGCCTTTTTGTATGCGTTGTCTACCAATAAAGAGATTTATTCATAAATTATAGATTTTTGTCATCACTATTGATTTTTGTATCTTACGCCATCGATTGTCATGTACTGAGCCTGTTAGTCCACCACTAAATCCAGGAAAAGGTGGACCAAAAGGTTATACAGCAGGGGGCGCTACCGGAGAGAAAACTATAATGTACATAAAGAAGCTAAGTATATTTTGATTGCATGCATATTAGAATAATTCTTCACTTACAATGCGCTATTTAGAGAACAGTAAGGCGTTTAGGTAGGCTAACCCCTTTAAATTTTAAGGTGGTCATTTAGAAATGGAACATCTTGTTCACGAAAGTTTTAAAGATTCAAATAGATGTGTCCTTTTATATAGGAAACCTTTTCAGTAAGGTTAGCGCTTTTTTTATTTTTTATTTTTTATTTTACTGAAGGGTCTTAAGTGCTCTCTGTCTCTCGTCAAATGTTTTAAAAATGTCAAAATATAAATAAAGAATACATTTTTCATCCAGGATGGTTCATACGAATGCATAATGCATCTGATGACCTTACGTCTAGCATCCCAAGGAAAATTTTGCCTGACACACAACATCTATGAAAAGCGGAAGATATGTAAATTTTTATGATTTGTGTAATCATAACTGCAGTTGTATTTGTTATAGAACTGTATTATGCTTGCTTGCTGCCTGCTAAGAATTATGTAAAAATGTGAAGAAACTGGCTGTTAGGTGAGTGTAATCGCTAATTTGAGTAAAAGTAATTGTGTTTTGGGTGCCATTAAATTCTCATCATATTTTCCATGTGCACACATTTACCATGAAAGCAGTTCCCAAAAGTATGTGTTGAGTTCGGATGAAACAATTGTATAAATAATTTCACGTCATTTTCTGTGATGATAATAAGGCAGTAGAGCACAACGGAGAATATATTACAGGATAATCAAAATATAATTACAGCCTTATTCAAAAGACAGGACAGAGAACAACATGCTTTACGGTTATGGATGCGAATAGATTAGAATCTACTAAGCTGGACATGTTCAAGTTACAAATAATTTTTTAAAATTGAAGATTGAAAAAACTGAAATAGCAAAAGGAGAAAACTAGTGTTGATCGAGCACCTTAGTACTCGGGTGCTCGGGCCGAACACATTGGGGTGCTTGGGTGCTCTACCAAGCACCAGAGTATAATGGAAGTCAATGGGAGAACCCGAGCATTAAACCAGGCACCCCTGAAATTAATGGAAACACCACGGAAATGGTTCGGGAACAGCATGGGGAGGATGTCTGGATGCATCTTGGGCTCCCCGGTCGCTGCTGGGAAACATTTTGTCCGAGTAGTACACCACTTTTACAGACTGACAATAATACGCACAAAACCAAAGATAAAATAGATTTTAGAGGAAAAACTGTTAGGCAACATACTTATCTGTATATTTACTTGTATATAAAGTGCAAGTGTTTCCAAAAATTACAAAGGAAGCGGCACTCCGATACAACCTGTATATCACATAAATGAGGGCCTCATTCACATTGTGGTACAATTGTTCAGGTAGTGGGACTCCTACACTCATAAAGCCTATGGACTAAGTGAAAGGGCTGCCAAAAATTACAAGGAACCGACACTCCAATACACCCTTTATTACACATAAAGGAGGACGTCATACACAGCCTTGAAAAATTATGATTGATGGCCTGCTGGTGACCCTCAAAAACATTTGGAGCAAGGGCCTGCTGAACTGACCATCTAAAACATTATGGGTTAGGGCCGGCTGCCGCTTTGGTGACTCTAGATAACCTGGTCCCGATCGCACATTCCCTATGACCGCGACGATCCATTCGGATGTCTGCCCTATCAACTTTCAATGTTATTTTCAGCGCCAACCACGGTGACCATGGGTAACGGGGAATCAGGGTTTGATTCCGGAGAAGGAGCCCGAGAAACAGCTACGGCTACCACCTACAAGCAAGGCAGCATGCGCGCAAATTACCTATTAGGGATAATTAGGTGAGGGCCTGCAGGTGAGCTGACCCTCTAAAAAATTATATGCGAGGGCCTGCTGCTGAGCTGACCCTCTAAAATATTATGGGAGAGTGCCTGCTGCTTAGCTGACCATTGAAAAAATGTACAGTGTTCAAAGCAGGCCGGGTCGCCTGAATACTTCAGCTAGGAATAATGGAATAGGACTCCGGTTCTATTTTGTTGGTTTTCGGAACTAGGGCCATGATTAAGAGGGACGGCCAGGGGCATCTGTATTGCACGGCTAGAGGCAGTGGCGTACATACCAGGGTCGCAGGGGTCGCAGTTGCGACCGGGCCCGGCACTCCAGGGGGCCCGGCCGCTGGCAGGGCTCCCGCTGTACTCAGATGTAATGGAGCGCTCTGGTGGGGCCCGGCATGAAGTACAGTGGCAATTTCGGGCCCCATCAGAGCGCTCCATGCCACCATTACATGTATAATATGGGGGGTGGGGGGGCCGAAGGGTCAAGTAAGGGGGGGTGGGGGGCACGCACTCACACACACAGGGCCGGCAGTTCCGTTTCTATAGTGAAGCAGGGAAACCTCTCTGCTCCCTGCTTCACTGATCTTCAGAGCTCAGGAGCTCCCCCTGCTGGCCCCAGATCGCGCTGCTGCCTGTCACTGTGGGAGGAGACCTAAAAACCCGGCAAGCTGCCTACTCTCCTCAGGGAAGAAGGTAAGTATGTAAGAATTTTTTTTTCTAATGCTGCAGACTGGGGGCAGGGGGGCAAAGGGGCAGAGAGGCAGAGGGGCAGGGGGCAGAGGGGCAGAGGGGGGGATTGATGGGAACAACTAGAGTGAGGGGGCACAAAAGTTGGCATCTCTACTGAGGGGCACCTAATCTGCCATAACTAATTGGAGGGGGCACCTAATGTGGCATAACTACTGTGAGGGGGCACATATAAAGGCATAACTATGAGGGGGCACATATGAAGGCATAACTACTGTGACGGGGCATGTAAGGCTACTTTCACACTAGCGCTTGATCGGATCCGTTCTGTACGGATCCGTCTGCATTAATAACTTAGAAAAAATTCTAAGTGTGAAAGCAGCCTGAGCGGATCCGTTCAGACTTTCAATGTAAAGTCAATGGGGGACGGATCCGCTTGAAGATTGAGCCATATGGGCTCATCTTCAAGCGGATCCGTTCCCATTGACTTACATTGTAAGTCTGAACGGATCCGCTCGCCTCCGCACGGCCAGGCGGACAGCTGAACGCTGCAAGCAGCGTTCAGCTGTCCGCCTGTCCGTGCGGAGGCGAGCGGAGCGGAGGCTGAACGCCGCCAGACTGATGCAGTCTGAGCGGATCCGCTCCATTCAGACTGCATCAGGGCTGGACGGAAGCGTTCGGGTCCGCTCGTGAGCCCCTTCAAACGGAGCTCACGAGCGGACCGACGAACGCTAGTGTGAAAGGAGCCTAATCTGGCATAACCAATGTGAGGGGCACATATGTGAGCATATCTAATGTGAGGGGCACATAATCTGGCATAACCACTCTGAGGGGACACATATCTGGGCAAATTTACTTTGAGGGGGCACATAACCGGGCATAAATACTGTGAGGGGCACATAATCTGGCATTACTACTGTAAGGGGCATATAATCTGGCGTTACTAGGTGAGGGGCACATAGTCTGGCATTAATACTGTGAGGGGGCACATAATCTGGCATTACTACTGTAAGGGGACACATATTTTGCATAACTACTATGAGGGGGCACATATCTGGGCATATTTACTGTGACGGGAACAAAGGTGGGCATAACTACTGTGAGGGGCCACAAGGTGGGCATTAGTACCGTGTGGTTGCACTTAGGGGAAATGTCCTAGATTACCCTGCTACACATTGGCATGGCTCAGTCTTACAGGCCAGCTGGTGATTTCACAGGGGCAGTCACCATCCCTTCCTTATGTGATTATTCTTTTTTGCTCACCACAGGGACCTTGTTCTGGATCCAGCGGACATCACGCCGACGCCAGCGACACCCTGGATGAGGTAGGACCAGATTTTATTAGGACTAGGTGAGTGTAGCCATGCATTGGGCTTAGGGCTCTTTAACACAAGCGGATCCCGTGCGAGGAATCCACTGCGTAAATGAGAGCCAAGCCCCGTTCCGGACAGCAGAGACACAGAGCATTAACATGACTGATTATGCTCCATGACTCTCTGTGATCTCTTTACTACAAAATCACAGAGACATAAAGTTGTCACCGTGATTTTGTAGTAAAAAGATCACAGTCAATCATGTCACTGCTCAGTGTCTCTGCTGTCCAGAATGGGGCTTGGCACTCAGTCACGCTGCGGATTAGCCGCACGGAAAGAGCCCTTAGTAAAAAAAATCTGCCGGTTCTTTGAAAAAATGTTTGCACTGTGGCCCATAACACTATAGTTACACCACTGGTAGGGGAGGTAGTGGGGGGGGGGGGGCGACGGGGAGGGGGCCCCATAGATCAGTTTCGCACCGGGGCCCCATGGATTGTGTGTACGCCACTGGCTAGAGGTGAAATTCTTGGACCGGCGCAAGACGAACCAAAGCGAAAGATTTTGCCAAGAATGTTTTCATTAATCAAAAACGAAAGTCGGAGGTTCAAAGACGATCAGATACCGTCATAGTTCAGATCATAAATGATGATGACCGGTGATCCGGCGACGTTATTCCTATGACCCGCCGAGCAGCTTCCGGGAAACCAAAGTCTTTGGGTTCCGGGGGGAGTATGGTTGTAAACATGAAACTTAAAGGAACTGACTAAAGGGCACCACCAGGAGTGGAGCCTGTGGCTTAATTTGACTCAACACGGGAAACCTCACCCGGCCCGGACACGGAAAGGATTGACAGATTGATAGCTCTTTATTGATTCAGCGGGTGGTGGTGCACGGACGTTCTTAGTTGGTGGAGCGATTTGTCCGGCTAATTCCGATGGGAGGTGGGACGACGAATCCATCGAATCCAAGAATCCCTCAAATCTTGTTCTTGTTGTTAAGATATAATAATCCATCTGTATTACAACATTAAGTTCCGTAGCAAAGAGGAGGGAGGAAGGAGACAGGCTGGGAGGACGGGCAGGCGGCGCATCACTCACTACGTCACGTGCCTGCGCCGCCCACTTTATGAATGAAGCAGGCGGCACAGTAGGCCGTGCATCAGGGTGAGGGTGCTGGCGGGGTGTCATGAAACTGTCCCGGTCTTTGGAGAGTGTTGCCCTGCCTCTGTTGGAACTGCTATGTGTTCCCCTTGTCTCCCCTCCTCGGTTGGCCAATTAACTACGGACTCTGCCGCCAGCGTTGTCAGATGGAAATTTTTGGAGCAATTTTTCAACAAGGATCTTCTGGTATTGCACCATTTTGCTCATCCTCTCCACCAGAGGAATGAGAGATGAGAAGTTTTCTTTGTAGCGGGGGTCAAAAAGGGTAAACAACCAGTAATCCGTTTTGTCTAAAATGCGTATAACGTGCGGGTCGCTGGAAAGGCAGCCTAACATGAAGTCAGCCATGTGTGCCAGAGTACCAACAGGCAATACTTTGCTGTCGTCATCAGGAGAATCACTCTCAATCTCCTCATCCTCTTCCTCCTCTTCTGCCCACCCACGCTGAACAGATGGAATTAAACTTCTATGGGTACTACCCTATGTAGCAGAGGCAACTGTCTCCTCCTCCTCCTCGTCCTTTTCATCCTCCAATTTATGCTAAGAAGACGAACTGAAGGTGGTCTGGCTATCACCCTGTGTAATGTCTTCCCCCATTTCCACCTCTTCCACATGCTAAGCGTCGTCCTTAATTGTGAGCACCGAGCGTTTGAGTAGACACAGAAGTGGGATGGTTACGCTGATAATATCGTTATCGCCGCTCACCATCTGTGTTGATTCCTCAAAGTTTCTTCAAACCTCACAGAGCTCAGACATCTATGCCCACTCCTCGCTTGTGAATAGCGGAAGCTGACTGGAAAGGCGATGACCATGTTGCAGCTGGTATTCCACAACTGCCCTCTGCTGCTCACAAAGCCTAACCAACATGTGGAACATCAAGTTCCAGCGTGTGCTCACGTCGCACAACAGCCGGTGATCTGGCAATTTGAAGCCCTGCGGCAGCGTTGACAGACCGGGTGAAGCTGTCGATGACTTGCGGAAATGTGCACACATGTGGCGCACCTTCACCGGTAGCTCAGGCAAATTGGGGTCATTTTTTAGAAACCGCTGAACCGCTAAGTTCAAGACATGGGCTAGGCATGGGATGTGTCTGAGCTTGCCGAGCTCCAAAGCCGCCACCAAGTTACTGCCATTATCAGACAAAACCATGCCTGGTTCTAGGTTGAGTGGCGAGAGCCACAGCTCAGTCTGGTCTCTTACCTCTGCCACAGCTCTGCGGCGGTGTGCTGTTTGTCCCCTAAGCATATCAGCTTCAGCACAGCCTTGCCGCTTCCCCACTGCAGTGCTATACTGCTTCCAGCTACCGACTGACTGGTGCTGCAAGCGGATAATTCGGAGCTGGAAGTGGAGGAGGAGGCAGAGAAGGAAACGTGGGGGTTGGAGCCACTAATGTAGGTGCTGGCGGAAACCCTGATCAACGTAGGGCCTGCAATCCTGTGCCATCCCAGGGTATGACTCGCTCCCCGCCTCCACAACATTCACCCAGTGTGCCGTCAGGAAAATGTAGCATCCCTTGCCAAACGCACTTGCTCATGTGTCCGTGGTTAAGTGGACCTTCCCAGTAACTGCGACACGTGTGATGTTACAGGACACATGTTGGTGTAAGGCGGGAACGACACACCTTGAAAAATAGTGGCGGCTGGGGACTGTGTAAAGTGGGACGGCCGCCGACATCAGGCTACGGAAGGCCTCAGTGTCCACAAGCCTAAATGGAAAAATTTCTAGGCCAGTAATTTGGAAAGCTGCACATTTAGTGCTATGGCCTGTGGGTGGGTGGCTGGGTATTTGCGCTTGTGCTCAAATGCCTGGGGTAAGGACCTTTGTACGCTGCACTGATACAAAGTGGATATGGTCGCTGATGGTGCTTGTGAAGGTCCAGGTGCAGGGCGGGAGGCATCCGGGCCTGCGTCTTGGACAGGGGATTGGCCAGCACGTAACACAGGGGAAGAGGAAGCAGTGGTGTGACTCACAGACACAGATTGTGGACCCAAGAGTTTGGCCCACCTATTACGGTGCTTTAATGCCATGTGGCGGCTCATGGTGGTGGTGGTGAAGTTGCTAGTGTTCACACCTCTGCTCATTTTTGTATGGCACAGGTTGCAAATTACAATTCTTTTGTCATCTGCACTTTGCTCAATCTCTGCAAGGGGGTGCTCCGTGGAACAGTTGTTGGCCTGTTTGGTATGGCCCACCTTCTCCCTTTTGCCACACCACTGCCTCTTCCAGCCTGTAGCAGTGCTGCAGATCCCTCGACCTCTGTACTGCTGTCTTTGCTCGGCTTTCCACTTTACCAGGTTGGGTTAGGGACTTCATCGTCCACCATCGTGGGATCACTTGTTTGGCCAGACTCTCTGGCAATGGTTGAAGACAGGGTGGTGCTAAACCGATTGGAAGCATTATCTGCTGCAATCCAACCGACCACCTGGTCGCACTGGTCTGACTTCAAGAGTGGTGTCCATCGCCACCCTGAAAACTGGGACATGAAGCTAGGTATCGTGGATGACTGTTTTCCTTGTTCTCTGGCAGCAGGCACAGTTTTAACGCACCCAGGGCCACGGCCTCTGCGTGCTCCATCAGCATCACGGCCACTTCCCCATCCCTTACTGCTTGCCTTCTTCATTTTAAATGTGATATATGCTTTAAAGTATGTCACATGTACAGTAGCGTAGGATTTGGAAGTGTATGCACAATTTTTTTTTTTAAGGTATTTGGGTTGTGGAAACATCACACAGAAGATATCCTGCAAATAATGTCAATGCTGTCACCAGCGGCAAATAAAAAATTACAGGGAATGTCACAGGTATTTGGGATGAGGAAACGTCATACAGGAGAGGTACCACCTGTAATGTCACTGCCCAAAGCATCTACGTAAAAAGTACACTGTATGTAACAGATAAAAATTTTAGGCGCACACGTTATACTGGAGATGTGGCACTGGTAATGTCAGTGTCCGCAGCGGACACAGTTTATTGAAAAAGTACACTGCATATCACAGTTATTTTTTCGATGCGCACACTTTACACTGGAGATGTGGAGCAGCTAATCTCACTGTCCGCAGCGGACACCGTCTATTGAAAAAGTACACTGGATATCACAGATATTTTTTGGATGCGCACACTTTACACAGGAGATGTGGCACAGCTAATCTCACTGTCCGCAGCGGACACTGTCTATTGAAAAGGTACACTGGATGTCACAGTGCCATGTGCCGAGCATCGAGATTTTCGAGCCGAACAGGTGTTCGGTCGAGCATGCTCGATCATCACTAGAGAAAACTACAAAGAAAATCAAATTAATCTAAAAGTTGGACACTATAGTTTTGATATATTAATATAATATAACACATGAATATTATATATATTTTTTTAATCTTTTATTCTTCAATATGCTTTTATTAATGCATTGTGTTTAAAGATTTTAAAAATTAACAGGAATTGAAAAAAAAATTATACTAATTTATAGCAATTTTATTATAAGAGTTTCAGGTTGGACATGAGCAAGTTTTAAAAAAAAAAATCATAAAAACGACTGCACAAAATTGAAAAATGAGCAAATTTCTAGCAACGTAGTTTCAAAATATTAATAATATTAGATAATGCATGCATGCGTATTTTATTTATTTTGTATCAGGTTTTTTTTTTTTTTTTTATGCATTTGTTAATAAATTTAATAATGCATTTGGTTTTAAAAAATGAACAGGAAAAAAATTATAAAAATGTATAGCAATATTCCTATAAGACTGCACACAATAAAAAAAAAAAAAAATTGAAATTATGGAAAGAAAAAGCTATAAAGAAAACCAAATTAATCAAATTGGGCCAATTTACAACATTGCAGTTTCTTTATATTAATAATATTACTTAATATATTACATGAATATGTTTTTTTTTTGCCCTGTTCTTTTTTATGTTTTAATGATGGAATGTTATCCATGTATGTTTGAAATTGTTTCATGGAAAACATTAACCAAAAAATAAAAAAATATAATAAAATAATTCACAATTTTTTTTTTTAAAGATGATGAGTGAATTTCTCAAAAATTCAATTCAGACGGTTCGCAGAATTTTACAAAAAGATTTGATTCGATCAGAATTTATTTGTGACAAATAGCATAAAAAACTGCTATTTCCTGGCTGCAGAGAGCCTGTATAGGGGTGTAGAACACTGTGCCTTGCAGTAACACGCATAGGGAGTCTGCTGAGGTAGTGAAACATTACTGTGAGTCTGTATGACAAGCAGATAGCAGGTGTCGCTCTTAGAATCACTGTACACTTCAGTTATTTGGGCAGTCACGGGGCCAAAACTGACCAAATAACTCAAGTGTGAACTCAGCCTTACAGATCGATGTTAGCGCCAAGTATAAAGAACCGTGCAGAGACCCAAGATCCTACTATAGCGTGAAAGAGCGCACTTCTTTTACCCCGTCATCAGCTCATTCCACATAGATTTATACAGAACCTGTACTGTTACACGCTATATAATTTTATATATGAAATAAACACACCCCAAAACTGGTTTTATCAGACAGTACTTTCAACCCAATAAAAGATGCTGGGATTAATGCAATTACTCTTTAAAACAACCTAAAATCTGTATTAATAGATCACTTTTAGTAACTCCAATTAGTGCAGCAAGGAATCGCTCCTATTACCCAGGCTGTACACTCTTCTATTGGTTCCTGCTCTCTCTCCCTACACTATAAATAATTTTTCCCTGAACTGCTCAATAGTTATTTTTTGTAAATAAAGTCTTTCTCAAAGTCTCTATTGCCTGCAACGTCTCTCGGAGACCGAGCACGAGGAGACTTATTATAGGGCTGTGACATCACAAGGGCTGGCTATCTGCTGATTGGCTGTCTTCACGGCATTATGGGTGCTCCCTCGTTCTTGGGCTTCTTACTTTCACTTTGTAACACATGCAGCAGCCATTTTAGAAAAAAATTTGATTTGTTACCACGAACCACGAGGAAATTCGACTTCGGGACAAATCAAATTTTTCCCGAAATTCGGATTGAATTCCACTTTGTCAACTTCGATTCGCTCATCTCTAATAGTAATCTTATTATAATGGATTGAAGCTGGACATGTTCAGGTTAAAACAATATCCTAGGAAACCGCTCAAAATTGAAAACTGAAAAACCGAGATTACAGAAAGAGAAAGCTATAACAAAGCCCAAATAAATTTTAAAAAAATGGGATACTTTAGAACATGGATGCCCAAACTGCTGCCCTCCAGGTGTTGCAAAACAACAACTCCCAGCATGTCCGGATAGCCTACAGCTATCATCCTACAGCAGGGCATGGTGGGAGTTGTAGTTTTACAACAGCTGGAGGCATCTCTGCTTTAGAACATATTACATGAACATTATATGTATTATTTTAATTTGCTCTCTTCCTCTATTTTAAATTATTGTGTTTACAATGCAATACGATTGGAATGTCCTTCATGACTGAATTTTCTTAATGGACTTGACAAAGATTGATAAAAAATGTATTGTTATTATAATGAATTGCAATTCCAGTTCAATGCCAACAATTGCCAACGGTTTGATTCAGCTAAAATAGTTAGAGCCTACAATTTTTAAAGGGGCACCAGAACTGGACCTTTGGTCAGTGGAAGAAGATGGATTGGTATGATGAATCATATTTTCTTCTACATCATGTGGATGAACAGTTGAGAGTGCATTGATTAGCTGGGGGAGAGATGGCACCAGGATGCTCTATGTGAAGAAGCCAAGCTGGGGAAGGCAGTGTTCTGGGCAATGTTCTGACACATGCCATCTACGGTACCCAAACATCATACAAAGTACACATATTATCTCAATGATATTTTCTAATGGTCTGAGAGACATGAAGACTCCAGGTTGCTGACTTGACCTTCCTGGCCACTGTTATTAGGAAACCTTTACATACTGTATAAGTGTATATGTATTCATCCAAGAAGATATGGAAGTATGTATATGCGGTATGTAAATGCATGACTGGGTATCATGGTAATAAAAGTCCAACTCCACAAGTAAAATGTAAGGAATAATTCTGTTAGTTTTGTAATTAACGTAATAACTTAATATTTATAAACGCTATAGTTCCTTAATGGAACCTTCCCTTCTATAAAACAGTCCCCAAAAATATATATTCTACAAAAAATTGGTCCAAACCCTTATACACCAAGTAGGTTAATTTAAAAGGGTATTCCAGTTATATTAAATTTTCCCTTATCCACAGGAAAAGAGGAAAATATTAGATCATACTGCTGGGCACCCACAAATTACAAAAAGGGAACCAATAATCCCATGAAACCCCCTCCCTCCCCTCCCTCTTAAAATGTCATGATTGGCCACTCCATTAATTTCTTGGGAATATGGAGGTAGCCGAGTACTGTGCTTGGCTATCTCTGGCCACTCTGTTCATTTCAGAGGGCTCCAAAGGGTATGGGACCTTTGTTCTTATGGGACCACATTGATCATTGTGTTTGCTCTATGCATCCTCCCTCATGCACCCTCCAACATCTATGGGATGCACTTCAGTTATCATGGCTCCAGAAAACTGTGACAACCTGCCAGGACCTTATTGAATCACTCCCAGCCGTGGTCTGTGGTGCACACGGCGGTTACTCTGGATATTAGCTGGTGGTCATAATAATGTGACTTAACTGTGTAGATAACTATGTTGTTTTTTATAACTTTTTGTATGTAAGTCTGATAACTTTTATAGACCTTTAAATGAGCACAAAAAATATAATAAAAAAACTTGATTATAATGTAGAATTTAGGGGCAGTTGAATTTTTTGCTACACACTTATCTTAAAAATAGACCGCCATGTGCTATAATGAATTGTACTGTACAAGAACATAACAAATGTGATTATATATTATGCGATTTCTATCAGACAAGAAGCATAGGACAAAAAGCATCTCTTAAAAAAAGAAAATGCATTAGTCTCAAATGATACCTTTTGCTAGTTTAACAGGAACATAGAACATTTTTGAGACACATTTGTTACATCAACCATAGCTGTGTGCTTTCATTTTCTTTCAGCCTGCATTTTACTGTAAGAAATTTGAGGATTTTTATGGATCAATAGGAGGAATTATGAGGTAGTAAATAAAAAATAAATAAAAAAAAACTGGCGAAAGTTACATGAATATATTTTGGTTTTGGGATATTTCTTAGCTCTGTTAGAAATTATTTTATAGAGTAGCTTAACTAACTGCTACAGAACTAAGGCTGAGTTCACATCAGCATTCAGGCTTTCCATTCTTCTGCTCCATTATAACTGAGCCGAATGGAGCCTACGGACCTCATAGACTATAATTTATAGACTATAATTTTTGAAGCAGAGGCAAAAGTCGTGCATGTAGGACTTTTGTCTCCACTTCGAAAATCTTCCTGAGAGGAAAACCTAAGTGACCCCATTATAGTCTATGAGGTCCGTAGGCTCCATTCGGATTAGTTTTGTGCCAAATCCGTCCTTTCCATTCTTGTGTTCCTATAACAAAAAGGTTGAACGATGATGTAAACTCAGCCTGAGGCCTCATGCACACAACCGTTTTTTATTTGCGGTCCGTACGGATAGTTACGTGATCCGTGTCCGTTTTTTCTTCTGTGGGTCTTCCTTGATTTTTGGAGGATCCACGGACATGAAGGAAAAAGTCGTTTTGGTGTCCGCCTGGCCGTGCGGAGCCAAACAGATCCGTCCTGACTTACAATGCAAGTCAATGGGGACGGATCCGTTTGACGTTGACACAATATGGTGCAATTGCAAACTGATCCATCCCCCATTGACTTTCAATGTAAAGTCAGGAGTCCCTATTAATATACCATAGGATCTGAGTTTTCTCCAATTAAATGGTATATTTTAACTTGAAGCGTCCCCATCACCATGGGAACGCCTCTATGTTAGAATATACCATCGGATTTAAGTTAGATCGTCAAAACTCAGATCCGACAGTATATTCTAACACAAAGGCGTTCCCATAGTGATGGGGACGCTTCAAGTTAGAATATACTAAGAACTGTGAGTTCCGATCGGAGTCCCAGTTTAATCACTGGGGCTCCGATCGGTTACCATGGAAACCAGGACGCTACTGCAGTCCTGGCTTCCATGGTTACTTAGCAATTTTAGAAGCATTATACTTACCTGCGCTGTCTGTGACTGGCCGGGCGCTCCTCCTTCTGGTAAGTGAAAGGTCTGTGCGGCGCATTGCCTATAGCACAGACCTTTCACTTACCAGTAGGAGGAGCGCCCGTCCGGTCACAGACAGCGCAGGTAAGTATAATGCTTCTACAAACTTCCCGAGCGATTAAACTGGGACTCCGATCAGAACTCTCCACTGCCACCAATGATTGAGGGGTGGGGGGGGATTTTAATTAGTATTTAATGAGTTAAATACAGGGGAGGGAGGGGTGCCGCACTGGCCACCAATGAGTTAAATACAGGGGAGGGAGGGGGGGCCGCACTGGCCACCAATGAGTTAAATACAGGGGAGGGAGGGAGGGGGGCCGCACTGGCCACCAATGAGTTAACTACAGGGAGGGAGGGAGGGGGGCCCGCACTGGCCACCAATGAGTTAAATACAGGGGAGGGAGGGGGGCCGCACTGGCCACCAATGAATGTAATACAGGGGAGGGAGGGAGGGGGGCCGCACTGGCCACCAATGAATGTAATACAGGGGAGGGAGGGGGTCTGCCCTATACCTGTCCTATTTTTTTGACGGACAACGGTTCACAGACCCATTCAAGTCAATAGGTCGGTGAAAAAACACGGATGCACACAAGATTGACATCCGCGTCCATGATCCGTGGCCGTAGGCTACTTTCATACAGACGGATCCGAAGATCCGTCTGCATAAAAGCTTTTTCAGAGCTGAGTTTTCACTTTGTGAAAACTCAGATCCGACAGTATATTCTAACACAGAGGCGTTCCCATAGTGATGGGGACGCTTCAAGTTAGAATATACTATGAACTGTGTACATGACTGCCCCCTGCTGCTTGGCAGCACCTGATCTCTTACAGGGGGCTATGATACGTACAATTAACCCCTCAGGTACGGCACCTGAGGGGTTAATTGTACGGATCACAGCCCCCTGTAAGAGATTGGATGCTGCCACGCACACAGGATTTTGTGCAAGATCTTCAACAAGATGGCGGCAGCCGGCTCTTCGCGCTAAAACAGATGAGCTAAGTATGATTTTATTTTTTTAACGCCATTCAGGGAAAATCGATTTACTACCACATAGCACGAGGAAATTCGGCTTCGCGGCAAATCAAATTTACCTTGAAATTTGGATTGAAGCCCACTTTGTGGAGTTCAATTCTCTGAATCCTAATAGTATAGACTGGTCACTGTTGGTCACTTCCATGAATACCAAACAGCTAAAGCCATGGTAGCTAATGGCACTTCCCACCATGATACATGGTGTTGGCTCTGTGTGTCTCTGCACTATGCAGTAGGTGCTCTCCAGCCTTCCTGAAAACTCTGATATGGCCATTATTAGCTCCAAGAACCTGCTTTCACCACTGAATATTACATTTTGAATTGATACCTACTTCAGATATCACAGGAGGGCTGAAAAGTGCCTAATGTCATCTTGCATGGTGTGGAGACACACAGGACCAAAACCAGGTGTCATGTATGGGGCACCATTAGCTGCCATGACAGATTTCCACCTGGTATTAATCAAGGGTACATTGACTATCCTTTGCTATGTCCAGGACATTGTAGAAACAGTCCTACTGCCTTTTTTTGATTAGTTAGAAGATGCAGTGTTCCAACCAGATAACACCCACCTACACACAGTCCATGCTACCTAACATGCTCTTCTGGGTATCTAGAAGCTCCCCTGACCAGCTCAGTTACCAGATCTCTTCCCCATCAAGAATTTACAGGACTGGACGGTGGGGTGGATGTCCCATGCACAGCAGTCAACAACCAACGTGGCTGAACTATGGCTCCAAGCTGAAATAACTTAGAATAACAAACCACAGGAAGATATCCAGCATCTGTATGACCATTACTATGGCAAAGTGGCCACATGAATCACAGCCGGGGGAGATGCCATCCAGTATTAATGTGTTCTCAACATATACTCTGTAGCAGAACCTAAAATAAAGAGGGCACCAAAATAGTTTCCCATTAAGTTTTCCAGGTGTTTTTGTTCATTTTCTGGTAGTATACATTATATTTTATAAAACCACCAGTGTTCGTCCTTTTTCTGTCTATTTGTGATCTCAATACTCCCATGGGTTTTCCCATGAAAAGTGCTCCTAATCAAATATTCCAAATTAAATATTACTGCAATACACAGGCAATAAAAGTATTGTGATTTTTTTAATTTATTTTTTATGCACATTACTTTTGCTCTCTGGTAGAGCCCCCTGCTGTTTATCCTTCTGGTCCTTAATTTCCTGCCTTTAGAGGAGGACTAACATGAACTGTAGCTTCCCTGCCCCACTCTCCTCAGTGCAGGTCATAGTAATCTCATTTTGAAGCACAAAAAACTCCTTTTATTCATGCATCCCTACTTCTAAGTTCATGTAAATGTATAGCTTCATATCACATTAGGCAGTGGGAAACAAAATTGTCGAGGTATTACATACAATAAAAAATCTCTGGGGCTATACAATGCATTGAATAAGTATTTATCCCCCTCATACTTTTCCACATTTTTTTATGTTACCCCAAACTTTTTGGGGAATTTTATGGGATAGACCCCGGCAACACAAAGTAGCAAGTATGTTGGAAGTGAATAGAAAATGATACATGTTTTTAAAAATTTCTAATAAATAAAAATCTGAAAAGTGTGGCGTGCATTTCTATTCAGCCCTCTGCACTTTGATACCCCTATATATAAAATCCATTGTGACCAATTGCCTTCAGAAGTCACCTAATTAGTAAATATAATCCAACTGTGTGTAATTTATTCTCAGTATAGCTATAGATGTTCTGTGAAGGCCTCAGAGGTTTGTTAGAGAACAACAGCATCATGAAAACAAAGGAGCACGCCAGACAGATCAGAGATAAAGTTGTGGAGAAGTGTAAAGCAGGGTTAGTTATAAAAAGAAATTACAAGCTCTGAACATCTAGCGGAGTACTGTTCAATCCATCATCCGAAAATGAAAGGAGTATGGCACACGTGCAAACCTACCAGGACGTGGCCATCCACCTAAACTGAAAGCCCAAGCAAGGAGAACACTAATTAGACAAGCAAATAAGAGGACCATGCTCAATCTGGAGTAGCTGCAGAGATCCACAGCTTAGTTGGGAGAATCTGTCCACAGGACAACCATTAGTTGTGTACTCCACAAATCTGGTCTTTATGGAAGAGTGGTAAGAATAATTTTTTAAAGATAGCCATAAGAAGTCCCATTTGCAGTTTAACACCAGACATGTAGGGGACACAGCAAACATGTGGGAAAAGGTGCTCTGGTCAGATAAGAGCAAAGTTTAACTTTTTTTGCAAAACGCTATGTGTGACGGAAAACTAACACTGCACATCACCCTGAACACACCATCTCCAGCATGAAACACGGTGGTGGCAGCATCATGCTGTGAAGATGCTTTTCTTCAGCAGGGACAGGGAAGCTGGTCAGAACTGATGGGAGGATGGATGGGCAATCTTGGAGAAAAACCTGGTAGAGGCTGCAGAAGAGTTGAGACTAGGGCAGATGTTCACCTTCTAGCAGGACAATGACCCTAAACATCCAGCCAGAGCTACAATGGAATGTTTAGATCAAAGCATATTCTTGTGTTAGAATGGCCCAGTCAAAGTCCACAATACAAATACAAATTTAAATCATATTTAAACATTTTGAAAACCATGTATTATTTTCTTTTCACTTCACACAAATTCACTGTATTTGGGGTCATTGTCCTGTTGAAAAATAAATGATGGTCCAACTAAACGCAAACCGGATGGAATAGCATGCCGCTACAAGATGCTGTGGTAGCCATGCTGGTTCAGTATGCCTTCAATTTTGAATAAACCCCCAACAGTGTCACCAGCAAAGCACCCCCACACCATCACACCTCCTCCTCCATGCTTCACAGTGGGAACCAGGCATGTAGAGTCCATGCGTTTACCTTTTCTGCGTCACACAAAGACACGGTGTTTGGAACCAAAGATCTCAAATTTGGACTCATCAGACCAAAGCACAGATTTCCACTGGTCTAATGTCCATTCCTTGTGTTATTTAACCCAAACAAGTCTCTTCTGCTTGTTGCCTGTCCTTAGCAGTGGTTTCCTAGCAGATATTCTACCATGAAGGCCTGATTCACACAGTCTCCTCTTAACAGTTGTTCTAGAGATGTGTCTGCTGCTAGAACTCTGTGTGGCATTGACCTGGTCTCTAATCTGAGCTGCTGTTAACCTGCGATTTCTGAGGCTGGTGACTCGGATGAACTTATCCTCCGCAGCAGAGATGACTCTTGGTCTTCCTTTCCTGGGGCGGTCCGCATGTGAGCCAGTTTCTTTGTAGCACTTGATGGTTTTTGTGACTGCACTTGGGGACACTTTCAAAGTTTTCCCAATTTTTCGGACTGACTGACCTTTATTTCCTAAAGTAATGATGGCCACTCGTTTTTCTTTACTTAGCTGCTTTTTTCTTGCCATAATACAAATTCTAACAGTCTATTCTAACAGTAGGACTATCAGCAGGACTATTAGCTGTGTATCCACCTGACTTCTCCACAACGCAACTGATGGTCCCAACCCCATTTATAAGGCAAGAAATACCACTTATTAAACCTGACAGGGCACACCTGTGAAGTGAAAACCATTTCAGGTGACTACCTCTTGAAGCTCATCAAGAGAAAGCCAAGAGTGTGCAAAGCAGTAATCAAAGCAAAAGGTGGCTACTTTGAAGAACCTAGAATATGACATATTTTCAGTTGTTTCACACTTTTTTGTTTTGTATATAATTCCACATGTGTTAATTCATAGTTTTGATGCCTTCAGTGTGACTCTACAATTTTCATAGCCATGAAAATAAAGAAAACTCTTTGAATGAGAAGGTGTGTCCAAACTTTTGGTCTGTACTGTATATATATATATATATATATATATACAGTATATATAATTTTGTTTATGGTACACTGTGATATTGTTGTCCAATGCCGCGATCAGCTATGAACACGGCATCTGAGGGGCTCAATTGCCATTGCCCCCACTACTTACAAAGGAATTTGTCACAAAGCAAATTTTTTTGTAAAATTCGGCAACAACATATTTTTATACCTTTCTTTATTTGTAATCATTAAAATATCTGCCTGAAACAAAACTGCATGCTGGGTTTTGTTGCAATCTGACATTTCTTTCTGGCTGTGCAATTTTTTTTTTGTCAAAGTGTGTATATTTATTCAATGGTCTTTTTTTATTATTATTACTAAATTTTTATTATTATTTTACGTTAGAAGTGATATTTTTAGCAACCACCCAATTCCATTTTGAAGTGTAAAATTTAATACCTCAGGCCACTGCGCTCACACTGAGAGGTTGGATACGCATAAATACACTTCTATCAGCTTCTCTGTGATAAAGTATATTGCCAGTTTGACATGTGTTTCTTATTGGCATCGACTTAAAAAGAACTAGAGGAAGTTCATATTTTCACATCTGACAATTTTTAGTAGTCAAGAAAGTGTAAAAAAAAAAGAATAGAATAGTACTTTGACGTAAAAGGAAAAAACGCAATATTTTTTAAAATGTAGGCATAAAATTGTAGAAAGAGATGTTCAGCACAGTAAAATCTCTTTATTCCATGTAGTAAAACACCCAGCATAATTGTACGGAAGGATGCTTACCTGCTTCAGACTCAATCATAGCATAACCGTTTAAAGCAGGTGTTTTTTGTTACCCTGCCTCACAAAAAGTGTAACATAGACGCATCTGGCTTTTCTTTCCTTCTGCTCCCTGCTCTGTGCCCGTACAGCAGTTTACGATCACAAATGGGGTGTTTCTGTAAACTACAGAATCAGGGTAATAAATATTGAGTTTTGTTTGGCTGTTAACCCTTGCTTTGTCACCAGAAAAAATTGAATCATATGGAAAATCTGAAATTCCATCTACATTTTCCTTTAATTCTTGCAGAACAACTAAATGGTTAATGAAGTTTGTAAAATCAGTTTTGGATACCTCGAGGGAGTAGTTTATAAAATGTGGTCACTTTTTTGGAGTTTCTTCTCTAAAGGGCATCATGGGGTCTTTAAATGTCATATGGCTACTTAAAATTATCCCAGTGAAATCTGCCCTTCAAAAACCATATGGCGTTCCTTTCCTTCTGAGCCATGCCGTGTGCCCGTACAGCAGTATACAATCACAAATGGGGTGTTTATGTAAACTTCAGAATCAGGGTAATTAATAATAAGTTTTGCTTTGTTTGTCTGTTAACCCTTGCTTTGTCACCAGAAAAAAAAAAATTGATTCATATGGAAAATCTGCCAAAAAAGTGAAATTCTCAAATTCGATCTACATTTTTCTTTTATTCTTGCCAAACAGCTGAAGGGTTAATGAAGTTTGTAAAAATCAGTTTTGGATACCTTGAGGGGGTAGTTTCCAAAATCTGGTCACTTTTTTGGAATTTCTTCTCTAGGAGTGCAAATGTCATATGGCTACTTAAAATTATCCCAGTGAAATCTACCCTCCAAAAACCATATGGCGTTCCTTTCCTTCTGCGTCATGCCGTGTGTCCGTACAGCAGTTTACGATCACAAATGGGGTATTTCTCTAAACTACAGAATCAGGGTAATACATATTGAGTTTTGTTTGGCTGTTAACCCCTGCTTTGTTACTGGGAAAAAATGGATTAAAATGGAAAATCTGCCAAAAAATTTAAATTCTGAAATTTCATCTACATATTCCTTTAATTCTTGTGGAACACCTAAAAGGTTAAAAAGTTTGTAAAATCGGTTTTGAATACCTTGAGGGTTGTAGTTTCTAAAATGGGGTCATTTATGGTTTCCATTATGTAAGCCCCAAAGTGACTTCATAACTGAACTGGTCCTTAAAAAAGTCAGTTTTGGAAATTTTCTGATAAATTTCAAGATTTGCTTCTAAACTTTGAAGCCTTCTAACGTTCCTAAAAAATGAAATGGCATTCACAAAATAATCCAAACATAAAGTAGACATATGGGAAATGTAAAGTAATAACTATTACAGGTCCTTCTCAAAAAATTAGCATATTGTGATAAAGTTCATTATTTTCTGTAATGTACTGATAAACATTAGAATTTCATATATTTTAGATGCATTACACACCAACTGAAGTAGTTCAAGCCTTTTATTGTTTTAATATTGATGATTTTGGCATACAGCTCATGAAAAACCAAATTTCCTATCTCAAAAAATTAGCATATTTCATCCGACCAATAAAAGAAAAGTGTTTTTAATACAAAAAAAGTCAACCTTCAAATAATTATGTTCAGTTATGCACTCAATACTTGGTCAGGAATCCTTTTGCAGAAATGACTGCTTTAATGCGGCGTGGCATGGAGGCAATCAGCCTGTGGCACTGCTGAGGTGTTATGGAGGCCCAGGATGCTTCGATAGCGGCCTTAAGCTCATCCAGAGTGTTGGGTCTTGCGTCTCTCAACTTTCTCTTCCCAATATCCCACAGATTCTCTATGGGGTTCAGGTCAGGAGAGTTGGCAGGCCAATTGAGCACAGTAATACCATGGTCAGTAAACCATTTACCAGTGGTTTTGGCACTGTGAGCAGGTGCCAGGTCGTGCTGAAAAATGAAATCTTCATCTCCATAAAGCTTTTCAGCAGATGGAAGCATGAAGTGCTCCAAAATCTCCTGATAGCTAGCTGCATTGACCCTGCCTTTAATAAAACACAGTGGACCTACACCAGCAGCTGACATGGCACCCCAGACCATCACTGACTGTGTGTACTTGACACTGGACTTCAGGCATTTTGGCATTTCCCTCTCCCCAGTCTTCCTCCAGACTCTGGCACCTTGATTTCCAAATGACATGCAAAATTTGCTTTCATCCGAAAAAAGTACTTTGGACCACTGAGCCACAGTCCAGTGCTGCTTCTCTGTAGCCCAGGTCAGGCGCTTCTGCCGCTGTTTCTGGTTCAAAAGTGGCTTGACCTGGGGAATGCGGCACCTGTAGCCCATTTCCTGCACACGCCTGTACACGGTGGCTCTGGATGTTTCTACTCCAGATTCAGTCCACTGCTTTCGCAGGTCCCCCAAGGTCTGGAATCGGTCCTTCTCCACAATCTTGCTCAGGGTCCGGTCACCTCTTCTCGTTGTGCAGCGTTTTCTGCCACACTTTTTCCTTCCCACAGACTTCCCACTGAGGTGCCTTGATACAGCACTCTGGGAACAGCCTATTCGTTCAGAAATTTATTTCTGTGTCTTACCCTCTTGCTTGAGGGTGTCAATGATGGCCTTCTGAACAGCAGTCAGGTCGGCAGTCTTACCCATGATTGCGGTTTTGAGTAATGAACCAGGCTGGGAGTTTTTAAAAGCCTCAGGAATCTTTTGCAGGTGTTTAGAGTTAATTAGTTGATTCAGATGATTAGGTTAATAGCTCGTTTAGAGAACCTTTTTATGATATGCTAATTTTTTGAGATAGGAAATTTGAGTTTTCATGAGCTGTATGCCAAAATCATCAATATTAAAACAATAAAAGGCTTGAACTACTTCAGTTGGTGTGTAATGAATCTAAAATATATGAAAGTCTAATGTTTATCAGTACATTACAGAAAATAATGAACTTTATCACAAAATGCAAATTGTTTTAGAAGGACCTGTATATGAGGTATCACAATCTGTTTTAAAAGCAGAGAAATTAAATTTGAAAAGTTGAGAATTTTTAAAATTTTTTGGTAAATTTGGGATTTAAAAAAATAAATAAAATGAAAAATATTGACTGAAATTTACCACTATCATGAAGTACAATGTGTCATAAGAAAACAGTCTCAGAATGGCATTGATTAGTAAAAGCGTTCCAAAGTTATTACCACATAAAATAACACATTTCAAATTTCCAAAAAACGGCCTGGTCCTTAAGGTAAAAAATGTCCTGAAAGGGTTAAGGAAGTTGTATGAGAAACTTGTTTTTTTATTACCTGTAGATTTGAGCAAATCGAAGTATCCAAAGTGCTTGTGCTTTGTAGTAACTAATGAATTTTCCCTGAAATGGCGGTAAATTTTTTTTTCTAACTAACCTCATTCATTTGAGCGTGAAGAGGCCGCAGCCGCCATCTTGCTTATAGATCCCGTGCGAAATGTCGTGTGTGATGACTTATGATGTCACCACTCCAGTCAAAGTGATGGAGTCATCATCACCCATCACGCAAGATTTTGCGCTGGACCTTCAAGCAAGATGACCCCGGCTGCCTCTTTACGCTCAAAAAGATAAAGTTAGTACAATTTTTTTTATTATTTTTTTTTAAATATTAACCCCTGAAAGGACTTAAAGGCAACCTGTCACCTGGATTTTGGGTATAGGGCTGAGTACATGGGTTGCTAGATGGCCGCCAGCACATCTGCAATATCCAGCCGCCATAGCTCTGTGTGTTTTTATTGTGTTAAAAAACCGATTTGATAGATATGCAAATTACCCTGAGATGAGTCCTGTCCCTGACTCATCTCACGTACAGGACACAACTCAGGTTAATTTGCATATGTATTAAATTGTTTTTTTCCCCCACAATAAAAGCACACAGAGCTATGGGGACTGGATATTGCGGATGTGCTAGTGGCCATCTAGCAACCCATGTCCTCAGCTCTATACACAAAATCCCGGTGAGATGTTCCCTTTAATATTAATCTTAGATGCCGCGCTCAGTGATGAACCGTTCCCCATCATTGTGCCCTCTTCTTACAAAGAAAGGCGCTTTGTGACGAAGTAATTCATCACAAAGCAAATTTTTGGGTAAACTCTCTAATGATGTGTATAAGGAATTCATATGAGGAACTTGTTTTTGTAAGATCTGTATAAGGAACTTGTATAAGGAGCCTGTTTTTGTATGACCTGTATACAGGGCCAGTTTTAGACAACGTGTAGCCCTGGGCAAAATTGAAAGTGGGGCCCCAAATCCTGAAATATTGGACTAGCAGTCTGACAGAACTTTGTAGGTACGGATAGCGGTTGCAACCACAGCAGCTGATTGCAGAATTCCACTTCATCTCTCTTTAGCCTTTCCACTGTAAGGCCTTGTTCACACCTCAGTTATTTGGTCAGTTATTTCCATCAGTTATTGTGAGCCAAAACCAGGTGCGAGTCAAAAACACAGAACAGGAGCAGATCTTTTCATTATACCTCATGTCTGTGTAGCCTCCACTCCCAGTTTTGTCTCACTATCCCTGATGGAAATAACTGATCAAATAACTGACGTGTGAACAAGGCCTAAGCTGCTGATCCTGCAGCCTCTTTGGGTATGTTCACACAGAGTATTTTCTGTGCTTAAAAAAACCTAATGCAGAATCCGCATCAGTTTTTTTGGGATGTGTTTCTTTTCTGACGCATTTTATGAAACACTTTTTGATGCAGTTTTGGTGTGAATTTTCATTCCTTTCCATTTTCAATGGGAATTCTGGACATGCACCCCGTGTTATGAATAGCCAGGGCACTTCTTTTTTTCCATGGTGCAGTTTATAAAACCACAAGCTGAAAAAAGGGGTTGTCCCATCCGGGCCCCTGAAGTGAAGGGAGAGCACAATGTGCATGCATGGTCATCTTCCATTATACTATGAGTCCTCTGAAAATAGCTGATCACTGGCAATTCCATAGCAGTGAATGGAGATAATGCTGCACGTGCACATCGTTATGGAGGATCTGTGGATGACACTGTTATGGGAGATCTGTGGATGACACACTGTAATGGGGGACCTGTGGATGACACACTGTTATGGGGGACCTGTGGATGACACTGTTATGGGAGATCTGTGGATGACACTGTTATGGGGGACCTGTGGATGACACACTGTTATGGGGGATCTGTGGATGACACACTGTTATGGGGGATCTGTGGAAGACACACTGTTATGGGGGACCTGTGGATGACACACTGTTATGGGGGATCTGTGGATGACACACTGTTATGGGGGACCTGTGGATGACACACTGTTATGGGGGATCTGTGGATGACACTGTTATGGTGGACCTGTGGATGACACACTGTTATGGGGATCTGTAGGATGACACACTGTTATGGGGGATCCTGTGGATGACACACTGTCTATGGTGGATCTGTGGATGACACACTGTTTGGTGGGATTCACTGTGGAAGGACACCCTGTTATGCGAGGACCTGTGGATGACACACTGTTATGGTGGGATCTGTGGAATGACACACTGTTCTGGGGGACCTGTGGATGACACACTGTTATGGAGGGCATCCTGTGGATGACACCACTGTTATGTGGGGATCCTGTGATGGACACACTGTTATGGGGGACCTGCTGATGACACACTGTTATGGGGGATCTGTGGATGAACCCCACTGTTATGGTGGACCTGTGGTGACACACTGTTAATTGGGGATCCTGTGGATGACACACTGTTATGGGGGATCTGTGGATGACACCTGTTATGGGGTACCTGTGTACTGAAACACTGTTATTTGGGATCTGTGAGACCACTGTTATGGGGGATCCGGTGGATGACACCACTGTTATGGGGGACCTGTGGATGACACACTGTTATGGGGGATCTGTGGATGACACACTGTTATGGGGGACCTGTGGATGACACACTGTTATGGGGGATCTGTGGATCACACACTGTTATGGGGGATCTATGGGTTCTATTTTTTTGCGGTGTGGAGGCATGGATAGAAACACCACGGAAGCACGCTGTGGTGCTTCCGTGGGGTTCCAATCCGTGCTTCCGTTCCGCATCTCTGTGATTGCGGACCCATTTAAGTGAATGAGTCCACATCCGTGACAGCCGTGTATTGCAGACGCTCCATATGCGGGCCGCAATACAGCCACAGGCACACAACGTTCATGTGCAAGAGGCTTCAGTCCAGGGCTGCCGTCATTCCATGTGTGCACCTGAGTCATCGCCGATCTACAACATTCAGACTACAAAAATGCCAAAGACTAGATAAATGCGCACATGTTTTATTTATCACTGTGCTAGGTAAATGTAATGTAGCTGGCTTCACAGACATGATGGACAGTAATAACCGTTGTGAGCAAAAATCAAATGGGAATGTTAGATCTGTAGAAAAATACAACCGCAACGTTCTGCTTGAAATAAACCCTAATCTGCTTTACGCCGTGAGGATCTGTATACTAAACGAGTGACTTCATGCCTGGCAAGACTCAATCCTTTATCATTGCTATACTACAAAAAATCCTGCTCAACACGGATGTTACAGGTGAAACTCGAAAAATTAGAATATTGTGCAAAGTTCATTTATTTCAGTAACGCAACTTAAAAGGTGAAACTAACATATGAGATAGACTCATTACAGGCAAAGCGAGATATTTCAAGCCTTTATTTGTTATAATTTGGATGATTATGGCTCACAGCTTATCAAACCCCAAAGTCACAATTTTGAGGTCCCCTTTGCTCAGGGGGTATGGATTAATTAGCTGACTAGAGTCTGACACTTTGAGCCTAGAATATTGGACCTTTTCACAAAATTCTAATTTTAAGTTGCATTACTGAAATAAATGGACTTTTGCACGATATTCTAATTTTTGAAATTTCACCTGTATACTAAATTTTATAAAGGATTTTGCCAACTAATTAAAACCAAAAAATATTGGGTTAGACATTCATAAAAAAAAAAGGCAGGAGTGCTGAGTAATAGATGAATAGCACAGATAAGCAAATTGATTGTACACAAATCAAATTTCTTACAAATTTCCCCAAATGCTTAAATTTTGGCAAATCCAAAACTTGATATGTCCCACAAGAGTCTTTCAAATTGGAAGCCACTATTTTACAGATCAAAAGACACAGAAGTCATCTAGCACCAAAATGGGATCATTTTTGGGACTTTAAAAAAAAAGGTAATTAAAAAAACTCTGACAGTGCAATGCCTTATTAAACAGCCTGTTGTTTGTTTTTTGTATTTTACCGCCGGCTACCATCTATTTGCCCATACACAGTATATGTTGCTGTCACTTTGATATTATTCATGCTGTCTTCAAGTTACATAGCTCGAAAGGGGTTGGATACAGTCCTAGAAGACATCGGGTTGTCCTATATACAGTCATGTGAAAAAATTATGACACCCTTTGAAAGCATGTGGTTTTTTGTAACATTTTTAATAAAAGGTTATTTCATCTCCGTTTCAACAATACAGAGAGATTAAAGTAATCCGACTAAACAAAGAAAACTGAAGAAAAGTCTTTTCAAGATCTTCTGTAAATGTCATTCTACAAAAATGCCTATTCTAACTGAGGAAAAAGATAGGACACCCTTGCCCCTAATAGCGAGTGTTACCTCCTTTGGCTGAAATAACTGCAGTGAGACGGTTCTTGTAGCCATCTACCAGTCTTCGACATCGGTCTGAGGAAATTTTACCCCACTCCTCAATGCAGAACTTTTTCAGCTGTGAGATGTTTGAGGGGTTTCTTGCACGTACAGCCCTTTTCAAGTCACCCCACAGCATCTCAATGGGATTCAAATCTGGACTTTGACTTGGCCATTCCAGGACTCTCCATTTCTTCTTTTTCAGCCAATCTTTGGTTGATTTACTAGTATGTTTTGGGTCATTGTCATGTTGCATGGTCCAGTTCCGCTTCAGCTTTAATTTTCTAACTGATGGTCTCACATGTTCTTCAAGCACCTTCTGATACACAGTAGAATTCATCGTGGATTCTATGATGGTGAGCTGACCAGGTCCTGCTGCAGCAAAGCAGCCCCAAACCATGACACTTCCACCTCCATGCTTCACAGTTGGTATGAGGTTCTTTTCTTGGAATGCTGTGTTTGGTTTACGCCAAACATGTCCTCTGCTGTTGTGTCCAAATAATTCAATTTTGGACTCATCTGTCCAAAGAACATTATTCCAGAAGTCCTGGTCTTTGTCAACTTTATCTCTGGCAAATGTCAGTCTGGCCTCGATGTTTCTCTTGGAAAGCAAAGGTTTCCTCCTTGCACACCTCCCATGCAAGTTAAACTTGTACAGTCTCTTTCTGATTGTAGAGGCATGTACTTCTACATCAACAGTAGCCAGAGCCTGCTGTAGTTCTCGAGATGACACTTTAGGGTTTTTGGAGACCTCTTTTAGCATCTTGCGGTCTGCTCTTGGGGTGAACTTGCTGGGGCGACCAGTCCTGGGCATGTTGGCAGTTGTTTTGAAAGCCCTCCACTTGTAGACTATCTTCCGGACAGTGGAATGGCTGATTTCAAAATCTTTTGAGATCTTTTTAAATCCCTTCCCAGACTCATAGGCTGCTACAATCTTTTTTCTGAAGTCCTCTGACAGCTCTTTTGCTCTCACCATGGTGCTCACTCTCACTTCAACAGTCAGGAGCACACCAAACTAAATGTCTGAGGTTTAAATAGGGCAAGCCTCATTCAACATGCAGAGTAACGATCTACTAATTATGTGCACCTGGTGTGATATACCTGTGTGAGATCTGAGCCAATTTAAGAGGGAATACATGTGAGGGTGTCCTATCTTTTTCCTCAGTTAGAATAGGCATTTTTGTAGAATGACATTTACAGAAGATCTTGAAAAGACTTTTCTTCAGTTTTCTTTGTTTAGTTGGATTACTTTAATCTCTCTGTATTGTTGAAACGGAGATGAAATAACCTTTTATTAAAAATGTTACAAAAAACCACATGCTTTCAAAGGGTGTCCTAATTTTTTCACATGACTGTACATACTTTTTCAGGGCACTGTAGATTCCGGCCGAATTTGTTCGGACTGACATGAATCTTATGTCCAAAAGGACCAAAACTAACTCTAAACAAGTTTTGGAAAATGTGCTTGTCTCTAATAAATACCGTAGAAAGAAATAGATAAAATAGTATAGCATAATATACCCCGATACAATAGGTCAATGTTTGAGGAACCTCAAAAACCAGGAGCCGTGAGGTGCTAAGCACACTTCATATGCGCAGAACCAGTACCCATGTAGCTATGTGCTATGAAGTGGTAATTACTTGATGATGCCTCTCACTGCATTAGGGCTCGTTCACACGAAGGTGTGATGCCCTTTTCCGTATTGCGGACCACATTTGCGGATCTGCAATACACGGGCACCGTTCCGTGGCCATTCCGCATCACGGATGCAGAACGGAAGACTACGGAAGCACTATGGAGTGCTTTCTGAGGTTCCGTTCCGTGCTTCCCCACCGCAAAAAGATAGAACTTGCTCTATCTTTTTGCGGAACGGAAGGATCCCGGACCCATTCAAGTGAATGGGTCTGCGATCCCCATGCACCTGCCCCACGGACGGTGCCCGTACATTGCAGACCGCAATTTGCAGACAGCACGGGCTTCACAATGGCATCTAACAGGACAAGACAAAATAAAAAAAAACTCTGCATGGACATTTTCAGGTACAGTGGGCGCCATAGACACTTATGGCTGTTGTTGAAATATGGTTAGTTGAGCTCTAAAAGAAATGTTTTGGTGATACTATCCTTCTAATAAACTAATCAAGCCAGATCTCAACTGAGCTGAAGTGCGTGGCTTTCACCATTTTTTTTAGGTGTTTCTGATACTGTTTACACCACCCTTGAGAGCCCTAAAATTTGCAAACTTCAAAAAAGTTGTCTCATTTGACACATTGGTGGCATATTGCTAGGTTCCATAGGTGGGACCTGCACCTACGGTATCTCCACAATGGGACCCCTAAGGTGTGCACAGAGCAGTCGTGCATGCGCATCCACCCTCCGTTCATTTCTATCTGTGTAAATAGCATACGCTCGCCTAAATCAATGCAGAGCATATTGTGCATGTTTGGTGCATTCGCCTTCACTTTCGATGGCCGTTCCCGAGATAGGGTTAGGTCTCAGAGATGGCACCCACACCTATTTGACTTGGATGACATGTCCTAGCGACATGCCATCAAAGTCCCAGAAAACACAACCCCTTTAAGAAAAAAAATTGGACCAACAGCATTGGTGTATGTCTACACCAGACATATGTTATGGCTTAAAGCGGTTGTGCCATTTCAGCAAATAGCATTTATTAAGCAGAGAAAGTTAATACAAGTCGCTTACTAATATACTGTGATTGTCCATATTGCCTCCTTTGCTGGCTGGATTAATTTTTCCATTGCATTATACACTGCTCGTTTCCATGGTTATGTCCACCCTGCAATCCATCAGCAGTGGCCGTGCCTGCACACTAAAGAAAAAAGTGCCGGCATCTCTGGTGGCCAGGACCACGGGAGCGCACATACAGTAGGTTGGTGCTTTTTTCCTATAGTGTGTAAGCACGACCACTGCTGCTGGATCGCAGGGTGGTCATAACCATGGAAACGAGCAGTGTATAATGTGATTGAAAAATAAATCCAGCCAGGGAAGGAAGCAATATGGACGATCACAATACATTAGTAAGTGCCTTGTATTAACTTTCTCTACATGATAAATGCATTTGCTGAAGTGAGACAACCTCAATCTTTGATAAATGTGACAGAGTTTACACCATTTTGGCATGATCATTTGGGCACCTCATGGCACACAGGGCGAAACCTTTAAAATTCATGCCACTATGTGTGCTGTACAGCAGAAATGCATAATTCTTCCAAGTGATAATTGTGAAAGGTCAGGTACCTTTTCATTAATGGTAGGTATGGGTTTAACATGAATATAATAAGGCATGATATATAAGATACCGTATTATACAGTATCTAAGATATATAGCTGAGTGTATGTATGTCCGCTAAAGGAATCCGCACCGTCGTTGCTGTTATGGCAGTTAGTCACATAAAGCAACCAATCACATCTCAGCTTCTATTTTGCTACAGGTCATTAACCCCTTAGGGACCCATGACGTACCGGTAGGGCATGGATCCCGAGTCCTTAAGGACCCATGGCGTACCGGTACGTCATGGCTTTAATTTGCGATTCCGGCGCCGCGGGGGTTAATCGGAACGGGATGCCGGCTAAAATCATTCAGCCGGCATCCCGTAACAACACAGGGGGGGTCAGTTGACCCCCCCATATCGGCGATCGCAGAAAACCGCAGGTCAATTCAGACCTGCGGTTTTCTGCGTTTCCGGTCCATTCGGGTCTCCGGTGACCCGATGAACCGGAAAAAGACTGCGATCAGTGGCATGATTACACACCACCAATCACAGTACGATAATTTGAAGAGGCGGTGCTGGCCCTGGTGCTGAACACCGCTGTCCAGGGAGCTGATTGGTGCAGGGGAGAAAGGCGCGAGATTCAAACTTCCTGCGCTCCTCTCTCCCCTCCTCTTCCTGTCCAGCACCCTGACCGTGCAGCACCGTTTAGCACCAGCTCCTGCGTCCCCCTAATCGTAATCCATCACCCTCCTGCACCCATCGCCACCCAGGTAGGTTAGGGTCAGTGAGGGAGAGGCACCATTAGGAAGGGAAAGAAGGGAAAAGTTAGTTAGGAAAAAAAAAAAATAACTTTTACCCTAAACTTTCTTTGATCCATCTATCAGACCCCAGACCCCCCCTACCACTTGCCCCCACCATTCACCCGCCCCCCCCCACCAGCCCCCCCTCACCACCATCCGGAAGAGACCATCCGGAAATGTCTGCATTATTCCGATAATGCAGCATGTCCCCCCCGAGGCGAGGTGATCCTGCCTATGACCGTCTGTATAAGATACGGACGGTCATCAATCACTTTGGGGCCAAATCCTACGTACCTGGAAGGGAGGTCGCGGTTGATGAGTCTCTCGTTGCGTTCAAGGGGAGACTCAGTTTCCGCCAATATATTCCCACAAAGCGGGCGAGGTATGGCGTGAAGCTATACAAAATTTGTGAGAGTACCTCAGGGTACACTTACAAATTTCGTGTGTATGAGGGGCGAGATTCCCGTATTCAACCCCCAGAATGTCCCCCCACTCTGGGTGTTACCGGGAAACTTGTGTGAGACCTTATGTACCCACTGCTGGATAACGGTTACCACTTGTACGTGGATAACTTTTATACCAGCATTCCCTTGTTCAGGTCCCTTGCCGCCAGATCCACTTTCGCTTGTGGGACCGTGCGGAAAAATCAACGCGGCCTCCTTGCCCACCCCCTCCAGGTACCTATCCCCAGGGGTGAGACCCGTGCATTTACCAGTGGAAACCTGTTGCTGGTCAGGTATAAGAACAAGAGGGATGTCCTTATGCTGTCCACAATCCACGGTAATGGCACCAACCCCGTCTCTGTGCGAGGTACCGCGGCAACGGTCCTCAAGCCCGATTGTATCGTCGACTACAATCGGTATATGGGAGGAGTTGATCTCTCTGATCAAGTCCTCAAGCCATATAACGCCATGCGCAAAACCCGGGCATGGTACAAAAAAGTTGCGGTCTACTTGGTACAGGTTGCCATGTACAACTCTTTTGTACTATCCCGAAGCGCTGGCAGCACAGGGACATTCCTCCAGTTCTATGAGGCAGTCCTCGGACCAAGAAAAACAGGCGGAGTACCTCGGGAACTGGAGGCGCCCGGATCGTCCCTGGCCAACACTTTCCAGGTCTGGTCCCCCATACTGGAAAGAAGGGACAGACCCAAAAAAGGTGCAGAGTGTGTCACAGGAGGGGGATACGGAAGGACACCACTTCTCAGTGTGACACGTGCCCCGATTATCTGGGCCTCTGCATTATTGGTTGCTTCAGGGAGTACCACACTTCCATGGAGTACTAAATTTATATTACCCTTCCCAAATTTAGCCACTGACAATCGGATAAAAAACTATGGTTCTCAGACTTGAAATACTAAAACAAAAAATATTTTTTTTTCAAAAATATTAGTTAGTAAAACTAAAATAAAATAAAAACTTGACATATTAGGTATCACAACATCAGTAAGAATCTGCTCTATAAAAATACCCCATGACCTAACCCCTCAGATGAACACGGTCAAAAAAAAAAAACTGTGCAAAAAAAAGTTTTTGGGGTCACCTTACATCACAAAAATTGTAATAACAAGCGATCAAAAAGTCATATGCCCCCCAAAATAGTGCCAATAAAACCGCCCTCTCATCCCGCAAAAAATGACTCTTACCCTAAGTTCATACCTGAGCGTTTTACAGCGCGTTCCTACGCGCTGTAAAACGCTCAACAAGGAGAAACCAATGCTTCCCTATGGGAATGGTTCTCACCTGGGCGTTTTGCAGCAATCGCGCATACAGGGCGCTCCTTTCGGAACGCTCTGGTCTGAACCCAGGGTTAGACTATGGAGATACTAAAATGTTTTTTTTTTTTGTTTATAAAAAGATAATATAGTGTAAAACATAAGTAAATAAAAAAAGTAGACATATTAGGTATCGCCGCATCTGTACAATCTGCTCTATAAAAAAAACATGACCTAACCCCTCAGATGAACATGGTAAAAAAAAAAAAAAAAAAAGGTGCAAAAATTTTTTATTTTTTTGTCACCTTACATCACAAAAATTGTAATAGCAAGTGATCAAAAAGTCATATGCCCCCCCAAAATAGTGCCAATAAAATCCCGCCAAAAATTAGCCCCTATCTAAAATAATCGGCTTAAAACAAACAAAAAAAAGACAAACTATGGAGATACTAAAATGCTTTTTTTTGTTTATAATATGATAATATAGTGTAAAACATAAAAAAATAAAATAAATTGTAGACATATTAGATATCGCCACGTCCGTAAGAATCTGCTTTATAAAAATACCCCATGACCTAACCCCTCAGATGAACACGGTCCAAAAAAATTAATAAAAACTCTTTTCCATTTTAATCCATTTTTTTTCCAGTAACAAAGCAAGGAAGCAAGGGTTAACAGCCAAACAAAACTTAATATTTATTACCCTGATTCTGCAATTTACAGAAACACCACATATGTGGTCGTAAACTGCTGTATGACCAAACGGCAGGGCGCAGAAGGAAAGAAACACCGTATGGTTTCTGGAAGGCAGATTTTGATGGCTTTTTTTTTTTTGGGCACCATGTCCCATTTGAAGCCCCCCTAATGCACCCCTAGAGTAGAAACTCCATAAAAGCGACCCCATCTAAGAAACTACACCACTCAAGGTATTCAAAACTGATTTTACTAACTTTATTAACCCTTTAGGTGTTTCTCAACAGTTTATGGCAAATGGAGATGAAATTTCAGAATTTCTATTTGTTGTTACCTTGCCTCACAAAAATGTAATATAGATAAACTAATAATCATCTGTACCCTTAAAATAGTCCCAACAAAACTGCCACCTTATCCCGTAGTTTCTAAAATGGGGTCACTTTTATGGAGTTTCTACTATAGGGGTGCATCAGGGGGGCTTCAAATGGGACATGGTATAAATAAACCAGTCCAGCAAAATCTGCCTTGCTTTGTTAAAGTAGTTTACGGCCACATATGGGGTGTTTCTGCAAAACTAGAGAATCTGGGCAATAAATATAGCATTTTGTTTGGCTGTTAACTCTTGCTTTGTTACTGGAAAAAAATTATTAAAATGGAAAATTTGCCCCAAAATTTAAATTCTCAAATTTCATCTCCATTTGCCAATAACTCTTGTGTAACACCTAAAGGGTTAACAATGTTTGTAAAATCAGTTTTGAATACCTTGATGGGTGTAGTTTCTTAGATGGGGTCACTTTTATGGAGTTTCTACTCTAGGGGTGCATCAGGGGGGGTGTCCAATGAGACATGGTGTAAATAAACCAGTCCAGCAAAATCTGCCTTCCAAAAACAACACGGCGCACCTTTCCCTCTACGCCCTACTTTGTGCCCGTACAGTAGTTTACGGCCACATATGGAGTATTTCTGCAAACTACAGAATCAGGGCAATAAATATTGAAGGACAATATAATGAAGTACAATATGTGACGAAAAAACTATCTCAGAATGGCCTGGATAAGTAAAAGCGTTATTACCACATAAAGTGACACTGGTCAGATTTGCAAAAAATGGCCTGGTCCTTAAGGTGAAAATGAGCCCGGTCCCTAAGGGGTTAAGTGTGAGTTACATCAATTAAATACAATAATACCCCGCTGTGGTGGTCTTTGTTATTTTGTTGTGGAGGTCACTGTTAAAGGAGCGGGTTGCTGTAAAGGTCAAAGTTAAGGGGGTAGGCTGCTATGGAGGTCACATATTAAGGAGATGGGTGCTGTAGAGGTCACTGTTATGGGAGAAACTGTTGATATCTTTTAACGACACACAAACATTAAATGAAAAAGATTAAATATTCCCGTGCGAAGCCGGGTCCTTCAGCTAGTATACTATATATTGCAATCAAGACAGTACAGATGTTTCTTCCCTTTTTTCTTAATGGGATGAGTGGCATAAAATAGCATATTCTTCCATGCATACGGGTAGCTTTGATAGAAGCCATTAGTTGGCCATCTGTCACCCAGAGGGTCCCATGTTAAGAAAACTTAACATATATTTTAATATATGAATATTTTTTTTATTGGACAGCACAAAAATGAATCAACTTTGTATCCTGAAAGATGAGTCATTAACAAAATTCAAGTTAATGGATTCAATTCATCTGTATATGATTTGACCTCATAATCTGGATTTAAAGTGACCAGAAATAATCGATGTCCATGGTCATGGTAACTGATTGAATAGAGTCTAAGGGAGATTTACCAAGCCCTTTACATCTAATTTGCGGCACCAAAGGGCACAAATTTTTGTTCAAGCCCCATTTTGCAAATACATTTGTGACCGTTTACCACTCTCTGCCACACTTGCTACATTTGTTAATAGGGGCGGTGCATGGTTGAGATAGGGCATGCCCTAACCAGTCCAACACATTTACCATTACTTGCACTAGTTTAGTTGTACAAGTGCTGCCTGTTAGGCTACTTTCACACTAGTGTTCATATTTTCCGGTATTGAGGTCTCAATACCTGAAAAAAATGTTTCTGTTTTGTCCCCAATCATTGTCAATGGGGACAAAACATAACTGAACAGAACGGAATGCTCCAAAATGCATTCCATTCCATTTGGTTGCGTTCCCATACCCATACCAAGCTGCGGTTTTCTTTCCGTCATGGGATGGGGAGCAAAATAGATCCGTCATGACCCAAAATCCAAGTCAATGGGGACAGATGCATTTTCTCTGACACTATCTGACATAATAGAAAACAGATCTGTCCACCATTGACTTTCAATGGAGTTCATGACAGATCCGTCTTGGCTGGTACAGATAATACAACCGGATCTATTCATAGCGGATGCAGATGGTTTTATTATCAGTAACGGAAGCGTTTTTGCTGAACCCTACCGAATCCAGCAAAAACGCTATTGTGAAAGTAGCCTTATCTACATCAAGACTGGTATTATGAATGCCAGTCTTGATCCATCTCCACCACTGTCTTATTTCAACCATTAGACACACATGTAACAGCTCAATTTTTTGCTAAAAAATTTACTACTAAGACCCCACCAGAAAAAGAACTTAGCAATATTACTCCCATTAATTGTGTTTGTTTCTTTCTAGAAAATCTAATGTAATGATTTTATGGACACATAAAACAGAAATGTGATTAAAAAGGTTTTAATATTAAAAGTAACATCATACATAGAACAAAGATCCTGGATTTATTTTTGGAAAATGGAACCCCTTTGAAGATAGATGAGAGCACTACAATGAACATGATTTTGTGGATTCTCCTACTTCTCGAAGAATAGTGACTCACTGAATCTCGAGCGTAAGGACTGACCTGCTTAAATGGAAAAAAGCTTTGATCTATGAGCATACCGTAGCGCATTTTCAAAAACGTATAATAATAAAGATGTTCTTAGCAGATTAAAGTCATTGCATATTTATAACTGTGATTATTTTATCTTGAAATGTGTACTTGTTCTTTTACTGAAAAATTGAAGATGACAAGAGATGAAACAGAACAGCAGGAGCATTTAGAGAATTGAAAAGAACTGATTAGTGTCAGCCTAAACAGGTAGAAAACAAGAATGCAAAAATTTCCAGACAGCAAGAGAGAAAAAGTGTGTTGGGAAGAAATGTCTGAACATGGCATTGGCTTCTGAAATGTTGCTCTGCAAAATGAGATGGAATCGGTAAGAGTGGTGGAGACTGGAGAACCATTTCATGAATGGTTGAATGGTGACAATTAGGGTTCCCATCGATGAAGCCTAGGGAATGGACATTGACAAAGCGGTGGAGAATTTTTGAAGAGGAGGGTGAGGAAGGCAAAAAAAATAAAAAAAGGAAAAACGCTGAATAGATTATACAAGAAGAATATTCAGCCACAGGTTTTAGAGATGGAAGATATTAAGCTTGAATTCAGAGTAGACCACCCTGTAGCGTTAAACTAGCTGGGAAGACTGGCCGAAGACAAGGTGGTGGTAGAAAACATGGTCAAGATTTTGTGCTGTGAACATGACAATAATAATAAAAAAACTATGTATAAACAGATACTTCAAAACTATTGTCAATGTATACTGTATTATACTAGAGGAAGTGATATGGTAGGACCACAAAAACTTCAAAAAGTTACCCTCAGTGTGAGTGACATAAGGTCTATCAGCTCATTTGCTACCATAAGTTTCTTTTTTTCTAGAAAATTGGAATCAAAGAAAAACAATAATATATATATATATTTTTTTTAGGGATGAGCAAATCGACTTCAGATGGAACATCCAAACTCGATTTGCAGGAGCTGCGTACAGATTTAGAATGTATTGACTCCGATGAGCCAAAGTTTTTGCTTTGTGAAGTCTCACAAGACTTCGCTCAATAACTTCATAAATGAATTTGTACTGTAAAAAAACATTTCCAGAACTCGGGTTCGGTTCCAAGTGGTACCTATATTATAATTTTTTTCTACTTATAAAAATATTTTTGCAATGAAGCACATTTGACATATACAGTAGAAGATACAAACAAGATAGAAGACAATGTTTGAATGTACTTGTATTGTTAACTAAAGGGCATCTGTCAGCAGATTTGTACCTATGACACTGGCTGACCTGTTACATGTGCACTCGGCAGCTAAAGACATCTGTGTTGGTCCCATGTTCATATGTGCCCGCATTGCCGAGAAAGATGATGTTTAAATATTTGTAAATGAGCCTGTAGGAGCAATGGCGGCGTTGCCGTTACTTCTTGAGGCTCTGCTCTCTCTGCAACTGCCGCGCCCTCTGCACTTTGATTGACAGGACCAGGCAGTGTAAACGTCATCACGCTTGTCCCTGACTTCTCCTAAAGCTCAGAGGACGCAGCAGTTGCAGAGAGAGCAGAGCCTCTAGAGTAATGGCAATTCCCCCGTTTCTCCTAGAGGCTCATTTGCATATATTAAAATATCATGTTTCTCAGCAATGCGGGCACATATGAACATGGGACAAACACAGATGCCTTCAGCTGCCAAGTGCAGATTCCGAGCATTCCACTTACTCTGGGGACTCTGGCACCTCATTGTTATGATCAGGGAGGGTCATAGCAGAGAGACCCCCAGCAATCATATACCAAAACCCTAACCTGTGTATAGAGGAAAGTTTCCTTCAGTTCCTATCTACTACCCGATCTGCCTGTAGAGACACTAGCACCCCCTGGGCAATAGACCTGCCAAGGCTATGGTGCCCACAGTGTATCAAGCAGTTGTTGAGGAAAGCATATGATGCCTGGAGAGTTTTGTGCATTAGCTACAATGGGACCTGTGCACAAAGCTTCAAGATATCATCTGCTTGTCTCTGCAACTGTACAGCACAGCATGCAGTGATGCCTCTCCAAGCCATAGGTCAGATTAGGCTTGGAATTTTAGGGAAGTTACTTCATATTTAGCCTTACAGTCTTACAAAACAGCTTCTTATTTATGGCACCAGATCTCTTCGCTGTGCCCTGAAGTGAATGTCTACCCCTGAATACTATTTTTTATATATAATTTAGATTGATCGAATATTCTAATGAATTATCTGCATAGACATACAGGTGTGAACTTCTTTATCTTGGCTCAACATAGCCTGTTATATATAACCTACTTTGAAAAGAAAGAAAAAAGAAAAAACGGTGATACTCTGTCAAAAGATGTCTGTGTTATATGTGTCTATGTGGCCATCTAGTGGCTGTGTTCTGAATCACAACATGTCGCTGTATGGTATTGTATTAATTTAGTGAAAAATTGGGTTGTGCACCTTGGAGGGATGGGAGGCAAAACCCCGATTTGAGTAGGCCTGCAAAAGGAAGGATATACAGTATATATATAGCTAGTGTGAAAGTACCCTAAATTGGGCTTTCATTGTACAGAGAACCTGTTGCTCATTACAAGTAGCGGGCCCTGCATTCATGCTGCTGCCTGAGCTGTGCTCAGGTAAAACACCATTGTGCTTTTCCTCCTGCCAGAGCATAGCTTGAAGATTACTAAAGACTTTTAATTATGGTGGGCGAAGCCTGAATTTTATAATTTAACCCTTTGTCTATGCAGAGAATTTGAAAATCTGTATCAGAAATACTGACCAATCGTATGGACATAAGAAGAATCTGCACAGAATGCTCGACCTAAGAATAACAAGCTGTTAATAGGTAGACATTCACTTTAAAGGGATTGGTCCATCTAAGACATTGATGGCACATCGCAAAGACATGCCATGAACGTCAGAGGAGTGTGAGTCTCTATCTAGATAATGGGGCCCCTGAAGTGAAGGAGAACATGCCACACATGTGAATCATGTTTTCCATTTATCAATATGGGAGTTCCGAAAATAGTTAAGCGAGCCCGGCTTATTTTCGGAAGTCGCATAGTGGTGAATGGAAATGCACACCTTTTCATTCAACACTATAGAATTCCTATAGCGGTGAACGGAGGGTGGATGCAGAGGCATGTCTGCTCTCTGAACACTTTAGGGGTCTCTTTCTGGAGATAGGATTGGGCCCCAGATGGGTGTCCTGTACCTATCTGACATTTACGGCATAGTCTAGTAATATGTTCTCAATGTCCCAGATGGGAATGTCCCTTTAAGTCTCATGTGCTCTTTTATAGGATTTCCTTCGAAAGGCTGGTCAATTCTACACATTAGAAAAAAGCCTGGAAAATAAAAATATATGCCCAATGGCATGCAAGTAGCTGCCATAATCTAAATACAGGTATGATATATACTGTCTGGTCTGAGCTATTTTATTCAAAAAGTTCTCTCCCCCATGGCATGAATTTAATGTCCGATTTGCATTAAAACTATTAAAACTATTTCACTAGTGATACCACGACTGACCACATGGCGTGCTGTTATGAGAAAACATGTTCTTTAGCAATGTGGTGCAGAAAGTTGTGTCATTTAGGCTTACTGCTGTGATATTCTAAAGCTCCACCTAGTGGCAGTAGGGTGTAATGCAGCAGTTAATATGTTGTGCCATATTAGATGATTATTTGATGCCTGTGACCTCTGCACAACAATATAGACTGCAAATGATTCTTAGACTATTAAAAAGAGAATATAGTCAGTAACTCACCCCTGAAACAATGAGTTCGCCTCCCAGGTTTTGCACTTCAGCTTTCACCTTGCTGCAGATATTGAGCTGGTGGCAGTAGAGCGCGATCCGTTGAAGGTAGGCGAG
Source organism: Bufo gargarizans (assembly GCF_014858855.1). Lineage (NCBI taxonomy): Eukaryota > Metazoa > Chordata > Amphibia > Anura > Bufonidae > Bufo > Bufo gargarizans. Next base: position 44,441,613 of record NC_058080.1, read on the forward strand.
CAGATCTTGTTTGCATGCAGAATCAGGACACTGCAGGGAAATAAAACAGGAACATCAGTAGACTTGATTAAATGTAACTCAGCTTCTAGTGTTAACGGCATATCATTATAACAAGGCAATCAGATAAAATAATATGCAAACAGCATATTAAACATATACTGCTCCGGCTACGGCACAGCCATTCTGGGATAACAGATCCGAGCACTACGTTTTCTGTGGTATCACAAACAGCTTGGTTCATTTTTCAAGGACTTATATTCTGGAGTAGGAGCCATCTGGTGAACACGAGTCTTTTGGGAAATTGCTCATATCTTCCATCATGGGTGATCACACCCCAATGCTTATTTACTCCATCGTTCCTGCTCATATTGTGCAAAACGTTCTGATGGGATTGATGTGGACAGAATTCCCTAATGGTCACCTGTGGTTTTCCAAAAATCCCCCTTCACTTTAAGCCTCTTTCACATGTCATGTGGTCTCCACGGACAGCACACCCACCCATTGACTTTAATGTTTGTATCAGTGTTTTTCCACGGTATGCAGTTATCCCATGGAAGAGTTTTAAATTTTGTCCTCGATTACGGATCCTTCATATACATTAGAGTATGGCCACATGGTCAGGTTTCCTTGTCTGAATTTGGAAGCCAAAACCAGGAGTGAATTGTAAAAAGAGGAGAAGTCTTACCTGCCCTTTATACTTTCTCTACTTTTAGGAACATTCCTGATTTTGGCTCCTAAACTTGATCATGTGGCCATAACCCCTTATAGTCTACCGGTCCTTGAAAACCAGACACAACACGCGTTGTGCTTTTCACGGATCGTTGCTAGGATATGTTCTGGAAATTAATTTTCATCCTAGCAGAGCCCGTGGAATGCTGAAAAGGGACCAAACACGGATTCTTAACAGACATCTTCACAGAAGAACCACTGTCCACCTTGTCACTGATGTCAACACAGAGATGTAAAAGAGGCCCCAGGGCTGTAATAGCTAACCTCCGGCCTCCAGCTGTGGTAAAACTATGACTCCCTAGATGTACACTTGCTTGGCTGTTCTCAGTACTCCATAGAAATGAATGGAGCATGCTGGGAGTCATAGCTTCACCACAGCTGGAATGTCGGGGGTTAGCCATCACTACCCTAGGGTATGTATAGTTGCACAAAAGTCGTATTCTTGCAGTGAATATATGCATTTATTAATTTAAAACATTTAAAAAAAAATTCTGATGAAATATCTTCCGTTTTGTGTCTACAGCTTCTATGCAGGCCTATACATCTCCGTGATTACAATAAAAAAATAAAAAAACGAACCATTTGCAATTTAAAGTGGTTTTCTTATGGTTGGCCATTAATATCAAATTAGTTATCGTTTGACTCCTGGAGACCCCGCCAATCAGCTCTTTAAATGGGCTGCTGCTCTTGGGAACAGGCAGAAGAACAGCACAGCGCCATACACTGAGCAGTGGGCATAATTGGTTCTGCAATATTGTGATTGGAAGCAGCATTGCAGTACCATTCATGGCTAGTACCCACAGCTGATTGGTGGGGAACCGTAACCAAACAGTGCCGTAAACCACCGCTTCAATCCTGCAGTCATACACCTATCCATATGTAACCTACTTCTTGGTACATTACTGAATGTACGTTAGCAATAGACAGGGACAGACCCAAGGGAGTATGACTGCAGGATCATTGTGGCAGGGGGTGTGTCTGGGCACCTTCCTGCAAGACTGACGCCCCTCTGGGCACCTTATTGGCTCATTTGCATACCAAATAAACTGGATTTTCTGAGGATAAAAACATCTATTGCTGGAACAAAGGCACATCCTGAAATAAGGAACTAAGTGCTATTAGGTCACGGCTTTACTTCAATAGCAATTATCCTTGTGACAGATTTCCTTTGAAGCTCTCCTACAGCAGGGAAAATAAATGGATGGGTTGTTTTGGAAACCTGGAGTAAAACTGTGTATGTGGAGACTGGAGGACCTGTAAGCTTCTATTGGCTGATAATGGTCATGTGACCAAGCTTTTATTGGCTAATGCATTTTTTGGGAATATATCAGGAACTAGAGAGCTGAGACCTGGTTTAAAACCTTCCCGGACACCTGATGTACCTGTTTTCCAAATTTTGTGATTGTAATTGTGACGGTGCAGATTCCTTTAGCGGACATGCACACACACATGCACTCAGCTTTTTATGTATATATATACATATATATATATATATATATATATACATATATATATATGTATACATTTTCTAAACATGTGCCTTTAAATTAAACAGGTTTTCCAGTTGTTTTTATATATATATATATATATATATATATATATATGACCTATCTTCAGGATAGGTCATCAATATCAGATCGTAAGGAGGCTATGGCTCTACCATGAGTGTCACAACCTACTCACAGCTTACCAAGCACAACACCATCCATTTGATAGTAGCACTGAGCTGTGTCTACTGTATTGGACTGATGAACATGACATCACTGGACTAGGAGGAAGCCACAGCTCTCACCAGAGTGCAGCAGTCTCTTCAAACAGTTAATCGGTGGGTGTGCTGGTAGTCAAACCCCTACTTATTGTGTATTGATGACCTATACTGAGGAAAGGCCATCAATATGAAAATCCTTGAAAACTCCATTAAAGGGGTTGTCTGGGAATAATACATTTTTATCAAATGTCCACAGTCTGCTTCCTGAAACAGAAGATTCATACCTTCTCCCCACTGCTCCTGTCATCCATGTTGCCTCCATGGTGTCCATGTTCTGGTCTAGTGTTTACTTCCAGCCAGTGGAGTAACTAGAGTTCTATGGGCCCCAGGACAAACTTTGAATTGCCCCAAACACTCAGGGGACTGGAACATAGGCACAGCGGAGGTAGCACGGAGGACCGAAGCAGCGGAGAGCAGGTATGAATCTTCTGTTTCAAAAAGAAGGCTGTGGTCATTAGATAAAATGTAATTATTACCAGAACACCCCTTTAAAGTATTTCCAGGGAGTGTCAATGCACCAAAATGTAAGGTAAAGGTACTGTATAAAACATGTTTGTATGTCACGAATACAGGGGAGGGGAGGGACACAGAAGTAGGCCTCAAGGCTAGGGAGAGGGAAAAGGTCACCTTCTAGGAAACCCCTAAACCTGGCCCTGACTCCTGTCGGTATGTATAGACCCTGAAGGTGGGAAAATACATACGCCGTAACCTAGACCCTAAGAGCCCTGAAATGCCCTAGGTAGTGGCAGGGAATGAGACTACTGGCTGCTTCCTAGGTAAACGAACCAGCGTCTCCCTGAGGCCTAGTAACAATAAGCACAGGGGAACAACCAAATACAAAGAGCAGTACAACTTATCTTATAGAAAATGGATGAGCAGAAACATAGGTAAGGTCCACACACCAACTCTTCCAAATCCAAGCAGAAAATATCAACCGCATGGTATGAAGTGTGAAATCAAACTAAGTAGGGAATGCAGTAATGACCACAGGCTGCACCTGTCAAGAGGTGAGGCCATTACCAAACCACAACACTGAAAATCAAGAGACTGTCAGTTAACCTCATGTGCAGTCAGTCTCCGATCTTCGAACCTCTGTCACAGAAGGTATCTTGACATTGTACATACTGCCCCTCATTAATTCCACTTGGTCAGGCAGCAGGGGAGAGGGAATTTGTCTTCAAGACAGGGGCATAACTACCATAGCGGCAGACCAGGCGACTGCTATGGGGCTCAGGGCAAGAGGAGACCCAGCGTTGTTGGGATTATCTCCTCTTCTACTGGAGGTGAACACTTGGTCTGGACTCTACCCTCTAAAGGAACAACTTGAAGCAACTGAGGCAGTAAAAAAATGGCCCAAGGGTCGCTGAAGGGGGTTTAGGCGGAAACCCTTCTGTCCTTTGTGTGGGGGGCCTGGTTTGATTCTTGCTATTTGGCCCTTACTTCTCTATGTATGCCACTGCTTCAAGGGATTCTTTAGAAGAGAAGTACCATTGATATATAACATACTTAAACTTCTGCCTCCATTTCCCAGAATTCCCCAGTAGTTAAGCTTTAGCTGTCCATCGTTTAGTCATGTCTGGCGAATCGTGATAGATTGTAATTTATGGCTATTTATTTTGTATCCTTCAAGGAATATCCAACATGAAAGTTTATGATTTAAGGTCCCGGAAAAGGCAGGATGTAGCTTAATGGAAGATTTTACTTCCGTTATTTACTACTATGGTACACATAGAACATCCTAGTAAACTGATCGTATTTCATCACACAAGAACATAATTTTTATTACCAAGTTCTAAGTTCTGGTTCAGGGGTTGGCTGTAAGTAATCTCATGGAAACCATTGGCTTTCACTTCATATGGAAATTATTTATAGAGTCAAATGGAAAAATGATGGATAAATCACTTAAGATGTCCGCGACCAACATGATTTGTCGCTTGTTTTTAGAGGTTACTACCAAAAGCATTTAGTGGAAGTGCAAATGAGAGACTTAATATGTGAACAGAAACATGGAATTACTGCAAATACTGAACTTTAAGAGTCGATAGACATACATGAAGATGAAGACTCATGAAGACCAATGTTGTGTACACCATCTTAAAGCAGTTGTATGGGCTACAGCTATTGATGACCTATCCTCAGTATGGGCCTTCAATATCAGATTAGTAGGGGTCCGACACCAGCACCATCACCGATCAGCTGTTTAGTGCAGCCATGGAGCCAAACGTACATGGTGTAGTGGGTGCGCAGGGGTACTGTAGCTTTGTTCTCGTTCAAGCAAATGAAGGAAAATCTAGCAATGATTATTCACAGGCTATTTAACCCTTTCGTGACCAGGCCCAAAAAGGCCTGAATGTTCAGGCAACTTTTTGTGATTTTGTGCACCTGGTGGTTTAGTGATCATAGCTTTTTTATTTGTTTGACTACAAAAATAATTTTAGTGATTTTTTTTTTACGTGACACTTAGGACTTTTTAGAGTTTTTTCTTTTTTTTCAGTTTAATTTGGAGGAAAACTGCTCATTATTATTAAATAGTATTTTTTATTAAAGCTTTTTATTTCTTAACTATTAAAACTGACACAAAAATGTATTATTTCAATGTGTTCCCTATTTTGTGACGATCGTTTTCATATATAACATGTATAGGTTTGAGAGAATTGGGCGACTATGGTGACAGTTTCTGTTGGCGACGGCATTTTTTATATTTTTTTTACATTTTCTTTATTTGTATTTTTATGTATTTATTTGTTTTTACTTATATTTCACTTCTTTTTTTTTTTTGGCACATAATCTGTTCCCGAGGAGGTCAATAAAAGACCTCTGGGGGACACTTTTTTTTTGTTGCCTTTTTTATTCACTGTTTCCACTGTAACCGGGGCATCCACAGGAGCCCCATTTATAGAGGAAAACAGCCCCCTCTGGGGGCATTACACACAGGCAGAGCTGATCGGGGTCTAAGGCCTTTTAGACCCTGCAGCTCTGCTCCTGCCCCTGCTCCAGAACCCCCCCCCGACGGCAGTCACGTGGCCAGCAGGACTAACAGAGGAAACGGCTCTACCGCTTCCTGCTCACTCCACTGTGCGTATATACGTGCTAGCTGCACTGGGCATGTGCAGATAGCACAAATATAGCCGTATGGCAGTCGGGAAGGGATTCAGAAGTAAATGTAAAAAATCTATGCAAAAAGCTAACATTACATATCACGTTCTGATCTTCAGTTAAACAGTATGCAGTTGAGCTCTAAGCTCCCTCTAGTGGTGGCAGTTATAACTCTATTACTTAACAGAAACTGTCACCTGGATTGGGGGCCACTAAAGCACCAGCATGATGTTATGCTGCTGTGGTTTTGGGTCACTAACCCCTCCGTCCCTGCAAAAGAAAAGTAAAATTTAAACTTACTGGGAGAAGTGTACGGGACTCTTCTCCAGGAGCATCAGTCGCACGTGTACATGCTCGATGTTCAGTGCATGGGCAGTGAAGCAAGGTGTAACATCCTCCGCTTCATCAGTGTAAGGTGCATGTGCCGGATCTCAATGGAGAAGTGTCCTGGACCTCTACATTAGGCATGGTGGTAGTCTAGTGGTCCCAAACTACAAGACAAGTCCAATTTAAAGATGCCCTACAAACTGAAAATTTGACTATAAATTGCCAATGTTTGTTAAAAATACTTGGTGCCCTCCTCATAATCCATCTTTTCTAGTACAAAGGAGCAAATCACTCAAAATTTTACTCAGAACTAATGTGTCCAAATTGGGTGACTAATTCAATTTGGGTCTAAATCGATACTACCTGAATTTAAAGTGCTCCAATTGACCTGAAAATTTTGGGTTGACATACTTTATGACATACTCTCTTTCTCTCTCTAAAATTAGGATTTGGATCTAACTCAAATTTTTATAAAATTTGTCTTGAATCTGATTAATTTAGAATCAATTATCTCATCTCTATTGACTAGACATTAGCAATATATAGCCAGTTTGGGCTAGAGGGTTGCTTGAAAGGGAAATTGATATTGATGGCCTATTCTCAGCATAGGTCATCAATATCAGATGGGGAGGGATTGAGTTGTCAACCAGCAGTTTGAAGAGGCCTCTGCACTCCTCAGAGTTCCTCGTAGCTTACCAAGCACAGCCACGTCCATTATATAGCGGCTGTGCTTGGTCTTGTAGCTCAGCCCCATTCACTTGAAAGGGACTTAGCTGCTCCTAGGCCACGTGATAGGCCAAATCTCCAACAATGATGAAATGGCCTACAGGAAAGAGGTTGAGAACCTAGAGAGATAGAGTAAGAACAGCAACCTCATACTCAGTACCAATAAAACAAAGGAGCTGATTCTGGATTTTAGGAAGAAGAAACAAAAGGGATACCATTCCATTAGCATAAATGATGGAAACGTGGAGATAGTTCAAAGTTTCAGATTCTTGGGAGTTTATATTAGTCAGGAATCCTGTCATGGATAAAAAACACAACAGAAATTACCAAAAAAGTCCTTCAGAGGCTTCATTTTCTGAGGAGCCTGAAGAAATCACAACTCCCAAAACAGCTTCTAGTCAATTCTTACAGGTGCACCATAGAATCTGTTATCACATACTGCATCACAGTGTGGTACTCCGGCTGCTCTTGTGAGGACAAGAAGACCCTCAAGCGCATCATCAGAATGGCTGGCAGAATCACAGGTACTTAGTTAACATCACTGGATGACATCTACACTGCTCGCTGCAGCAACAGGGCAAAAATTATCTGCGGGGATCCAACTCACCCCGGCCACAGCCTTTTCACTCCCCTACCCTCTGGTAGGTGTCTTAGAGCCCTACATGCCTGCACCACTAGGCTGAAGAACAGCTTTTACCCCAAAGCAATAAGTCTCCTAAATGCTCAGAGACTATTGCCCCTTCCTAGGATAGAAACTACCACAGACTGAAAGTGACTGCTGCATTTGTGACCCCATGATGATCTCTTGTCTGCAGTGGTGTCTGAATTAGTTTGCATATATACTCATAAGAACTTCCTACTTTGCTCTTGCTATATATATATATGATGTGAACTGTGAATAGTAATGCTTTCTAGTCCAATGTGTTTCTTTTTTCTATTATAATACTTTAATTTAAATGTCAGTTCTTTGTTCCTCTGTCCATGGCATCTAGGATTGCTCCAAACAACATTTCATTGTATTGTGCATTGTATTGATTATATTGTACAGTGACAATAAAGGCATCTTATCTTTACGTGTCCAATGTACACTGGCGCCACCGTAGGCTATCAATATCAAATTCCGATGTAATCCCTTTAACTTAAAGGGAACCTGTCACCGGGATTTTGTGTATAGAGCTGAGGACATGGGTTGCTAGATGGCCGCTAGCACATCCGCAATACCCAGACCCCATAGCTCTGTGTGCTTTTATTGTGTAAAAAAAACTATTTGATACATATGCAAATTAACATAAAAGATTCATAGCTTACTTGTGTGACCAGAGAAGAGTCATATTTTCAAGCTCTGACTCATCTCACACACAGGACTCATCTCAGGTTAATTTGCATATGTATCAAATCGGTTTTTATACACAATAAAAACACACAGAGCTATGGGGACTGGGTATTGTGGATGTGCTAGCGGCCATCTAGCAACCCATGTCCTCAGCTCTATACACAAAATCCCGGTGACAGGTTCCCTTTAAAGTTTATTAAGGGGATTTGTAGTTCTGCATCAGAAAAGTGAGAAATTTCTAGTGTGGACTAGTAATCAGATTCCTCAGCACCCCAGAACCCCCCAGAAGTGCACTACAAGTTAAAGTGTACCTCTAAAAAAAACTGTTTGAGATCATCTTATTCTAGTGATCATTAGTGTTGAGCGCGAATATTCGAATATCGATTTTTTTTTGCGAATATCGGCACTTCGCTAATTCGCGAATATTTCGAATATAGTGATATAAATTCGATATTTCGAATATTTTTATTTTTTTATTTTTTATTTTTTTTATTGTTATATTTTTTTCTTTCCCACTTCCCTAAAGTTGTTCTTACCTGTCCTTTGGATTCCTGGCTTCCTGGCTGCTCCAGTCAGTGCCCGTTGCCGCTTCTGCCGACTTCCATGCTCATGGAGCGTCCCCATCACCATGGGAACATCTCCATATACTAGAATGTACTGTCGGATTTGAGAATTACGTTAAAATCGCAATTCGATTTTTTCAAGTTATAATAATCGAATTTCGATTTTAACTTAGCACTGCTATATGCCATATTAGGCTAACTAATATGGCATATAGCAGTGCTAAGTTAAAATCGAAATTCGATTATTATAACTTGAAAAAATCGAATTGCGATTTCAACGTAATTCTCAAATCCGACAGTACATTCTAGTATATGGAGTCGTTCCCATGGTGATGGGGACGCTCCATAAGCATGGAATATGGCTTCAATGGCTTGGTAGAATTAGCGAATTGACGAATATATTCGTTATATTCCACAAAACGAATATAACGAATGTATTCGTCATATTCCACAAAACGAAGATAACGAAGTATTCTGCATCTTCATTTTAGCTACCTATTCATCAATTTCGCTAATTCTAGCAATGATATAGGAAAGTTGACTATAGAGACAGCTAAGTATAATTCGCTATGCGATTATATGACTGCTTTTTTTATAAATAGTATAATTATAATAATTATCAGGTATTATAATTATTCTATTTATATAAAAAAAAGCAGTCATATAATCGCATAGCGAATTACACTTAGCTGTCTCTATAGTCAACTTTCCTATATCATTGCTAGAATTAGCGAAATTAATGAATAGGTAGCTAAAATGAAGATGCAGAATACTTCGTTATCTTCGTTTTGTGGAATATGACGAATACATTCGTTATATTCCTTTTGTGGAATATGACGAATACATTCGTTATATTCGTTTTGTGGAATATAACGAATATATTCGTCAATTCGCTAATTCTACCAAGCCATTGAAGCCATATTCCATGCTTATGGAGCGTCCCCATCACCATGGGAACGACTCCATATACTAGAATGTACTGTCGGATTTGAGAATTACGTTGAAATCGCAATTCGATTTTTTCAAGTTATAATAATCGAATTTCGATTTTAACTTAGCACTGCTATATGCCATATTAGTTAGCCTAATATGGCATATAGCAGTGCTAAGTTAAAATCGAAATTCGATTATTATAACTTAAAAAAATCGAATTGCGATTTCAATAGGAGAGTAGCCTTTAAGTTAAAATCGAAATTCGATTATTTAAATCGCATATTAATCGCGATAACAAGAATAATGACGAATATTCGATTTCGACGAATATAAAACGAATATTCTATCGAATATTCGCGAATTTCGTCGAAATCGAATATGGCACCTGCCGCTCATCACTAGTGATCATTGGGGGTCTCAGCACTCCAATCATTTTGACCTTCAACAGTTAAAACCTATGATATGTCCCTATTAGAGATGAGTGAATTAAAAAAAAAATAGATTTGGCCGATTCGCTGAATTTTCCGAAAAAATTAGGCTTAATCTGAATTTATTTGCGGCAAATTATGTTAAAAAACAGCTATTTCCTGGCTGCAGAGAGCCTGTATAGTGGTGTAGAACACTGTGCATTGCAGAAACACGCATAGGGAGTTGCTGTGGTAGTGAAACAATACGATCAGTCAGTATGACATGCAGATGACAGGTGTCGCTCTTAGAATGCACACTTCACTTCTTTGAACTCAGCCTTACAGGTCAATGTAAAGGTATGAAGAACCGTGCAGAGGCCCAAGATCCTACTATAGTGTGAAAGAGCACACTCCTTTTACACCAATTTGTTGATTCCACATAGATTTCTAGAGGACCTGTTCTATTAAATGCTTATACAAGTAGAGCCCCCCGTCAGAGTAGAGAGGGTGTCAGTAGTAAGTTTGTGTTGACGTCACTGATTATTTTGCCCTTCCTCTGATCCATCAGAACAATAACTCCCAAAAAACTAATCCTGTCTGTGGAGCATCTGCCTTCACTCGGACAGTATTTAGTCAGTAATCCAACAGTATTGCTAAAGCCAAAAAAAACAGGAGTGGATCTAAAACAGAGATGACACATGAATGGAAAATTTTCATGTCTCCTGCTTTTGGCTATAAAATCATAAGCCAATTCTGATGCAAAATAGGGACCAGGTCATGCAGGCCTTACAGCTATTACATAGACAGAATCCCTTGTGCATCTAATTTTTCCTTCCTTCTGACAGATCAGAAGAAGGGTCAAATAAATGATGATGTCAGCCAGGTCAAAAGGCAAAATAGTGGCCCAGTCATGAAGTAAGGAGGGTGGGAACAGCATGAAAAGTCCACAGAGTGGCCCTTTGATATAGTGGTGAGGTGGAAACAGCATGAGGAGACCACAGAGTGGCCCAATGACAGAGTCTGGAGGTGGTAGCAACATCAGGAAGAGGCCACAGAGTGGCACAATGACAGAGTGTGGTGGTGGTGGCAGAAGCAGTATCAGGAGGAGGCCACAGGATGGAACAATTACAGTGTGGAGGTGGCAGCAGCATCAGGAGGCCACTGAGTGGCACGATGACAGAGTTTGGAGGTGGAGGCAGCAGCATCCGAAGGAGGCCACAGAGTTGCACAATGACAGTGTGGAGGTGGTAGCATCAGGAGACCTGAGTGGTGAGGTGGCAGCAGCATCAGGAGACCACAGAGTGACCCGTTAACACAATGGGAAGGCGGGTGGCAATACCAGTGCCAGCTGAAGATATTGGGTGTAAGAAAGAGCACTTGGCATCAGATGTGTGCCTACAGGTGGGTGGCAGCATCAGAATAGTAGCTGAGGCAGGTAGTCAGAAGAAACGGGTCTCTTTGGTCAAAGTGTTGGTGTGACACCATGGATGATCTAGTCTGATGCATCAGGCATTGGTGGGTGAAAATCCTGGCTGATCCACCCCTAATTCATCTTGAAAAAGGTCAGTCTCTCCACATTTTGAGTGGACAGGCGAGTTCTTCTTGGGGTAGCTATGGCCCCCACCACACTTAACACCCACTCTGATGCCACACTACTGGCCGGGAAGAACAGCTTTTTCAGGGCAAACTCGGCTAGTTGCGGCCACAAATCCAGGTTGGCTGCCCAGTAGTCCAGCGGATCTTCAATGAGGTGGCAGGGTGATGTCCAAGTATGTAATTTTATGGGCCTACATATCACTGTGTCTGTTTTTCCTCTTCTTTTCACGTTTTATATATTATTTTTTCACATTTCAGGATCACAGGACTGAAATTCACAGAGGACTCACGACTTCACGAACCCTTTCCTTATGGATTCCTTTCTGTCTTATCGACTATACACAGATGAATAACCCATCAAAATGGCACTAAAGTGTGATCACTGGCCCCGGACCATGGGTTTCAGGCATGATTTCTATCGTGTGACACCTGGAATTCCGGGTCATATATTATTGTAAACGTAATTCACAAATAATTTTGTACATTTCTGTTCCCTTCTTTCTCCCCCCTCGGATGTTGAACCTGAGCTGTATTCGGATTACATATCCCTATCTTTATATTGCGCCTTTTATTGAACATTTCTTTGAAAATTTGGTCGTGTCTGGACATATGAATATTTGGACCCATAATTATTTAATAAGGGTTTTTTTATTATATTGTTTATCTATATATTTATAAATAGCCTAGACCTACTCTCTTCCCCATAGTTGCGCATGCGATCTTTTGGCCATTTGTCCCGGTGCATGGTCCATTCCCCTTGACTTGCGGAATGCATATGTGATCACTGTCCCAATATGGGATAGTCTCTTTGTAATATGAACATTATTTTTTACTTATTTTTTACTTTTTGAATCATGCTTTATTCTATTTATTCATTTGTAGAGTGACATATGGAGATTGTGATTATACACCTTTTTAGATCATGCATGGGCTAAGTATCTCTGTAAAAAATAATGGATCCTACGGATATGAAATATGACCCCTCACCTTAACCATGCATGTGATTAGAGTTTATGAACTAGATTTTTATGTAACATATTGTATTTGATCAACAAGTGGATATTGGTTGTTATAGAATATTGGTAAATTTGTGGTTATGATTAGTGCACTTTAGAATATATATTTATTATGATATTTAATAATCATGCAATTGGAGGTGGATATACAAGTGTATTTTGTCTATATGATAACCTTCATGATTCATAAAAAGTTCTTTGTATATCTTCCCTATGAATTGATTTTAACAGGGTAGATCATGAATATTGTACATATGTTTTTGAATATCCACATATATCGCTGTGTTTGTTATCATTTGCATTCTGTGCTTCATTGGGATGTAGTCGCGATGTGGCCGCCGGATGTGACGTCAGACGCCTCACTGCACTTCCGCCAGTTGGAGCGCACGGTGGCGCTGGTGTCCGCTCCGGGGGCCATCTTGCGCATGCGCACCTGCGTCATCAACACGCCGGCCTTGTTGGTGTGTGCGGGTGCGCATGGACCATGCACCGGGACAAACTCAGGTGACACTTATCGGCGCCGTCACCCATTGCCTTAACTTTTCAACAGGTATGACCACATCTGATCTATATCTATGTAATTTAAATAATTATTAATACTGATTATAAAAGATGAACCTTGTGGTTCACAACGTACATGGACCTCTGAGGAAGCTGGTCTAGGAACCAGCGATACGCGTTAGGCTTGATTGCATGCCCCCTGGATAGGTTTTTTATGCTATGTGTGTTACCATCGTGCTTATGTCCTCGCTGTAGGCTTGAGGGATATAATCTTCTGTAGGGATTCTATGGCATAATCATTTGTGTACTGACCTACTTGTTGGATATTATTGCACATTTATAAAACTTTTGTCATACTTTCTATTGTACCATCCTTGGGGTCTGCTCCATGTGCATATGTTGTTGTTTTTAACCTTGATACTTCAATAAATTATTAATTATTTTGATGTGCGGCCATTGTATGGTATTTCTTTTTCTGGTTGCATTCATGTTATATATATATATACCAGGCCAGCACTCTGCTCAAATGATTTTTGGTGTGCCCCCCTTATCTTAGTATTATAGTGATGTCCAAGTATGCCACCACCTGCTCCAGGTCTAGCTGTCTCTGCTGCTGAGTAGCTTCTTCACTAGGCGGGTGAAGAAAGCTGCTGATCAGCGACTCTAGACTCAAGTTGCTGCTGATGGAGCTGGATCTGCTCCTAGGAGGTGCAGAACAGCATGACACCGCCGTGCCCTGCACATGTGGTATGCTGGTGGGGCACTGTGAATTGTTCCTGCAGTGAAGGCTGAGGACACGGTGGAGGATGAGGAGGCAGAGGCGGACATTGTTGCAGGACTAACGGCGTGAAAACGTGGAGGCTGAAGCAGCGTCACCTGGCCAAGTTGCTGGTGTAGCTGTGCAGGAACCACATTCACCCAGTGGGAACCTAAAGGACATTTATTGTCCCTGACTGTAGCTACAGCTCCACATGTCGGCGCTGCAGTGCACTTTAGAACATATAACTGCACCGCTGAACGGCAAATATATATTTTTTTTACCACTAATACACACCAAAAAGGGCTGTACTTTTCTCACTTCACGACACAACGGCTAAAAAGCCCTTTTTTCCCCACTAATATGCGCCAAAAAATGCTTTGGAACATATACCGTAACTGCACCTCACAAGGGCTAATAAGACACAGAAATATTTCCTTGTAATAAGCCCTGTTAATGTCTGTATCACACAGCACTTGCACCCTAATAACAAGAATGTTTTTCTGGAATTACAGAGCTGTATAATGGCAATTTGGATCACCATTCAGTGCAGCAAGGTGTTATAGGATTGTCCCCATAACCCAGGCTGTAACCTCCTCTACTGAACCCTGTTCTGCTTCAATGCCGTGGAATAATTCCTCCCTATCCTTTCCCTGAACTTCTATAAAACAAAATTAAAGTTTTAAAGTCTTTTTTTTACCACTCTCCCTAGCGCCTGCTGACGTCTCTCCCTGCACTAAGTACACTGGAAAATGGCTGAATCCAAGATGGCTGAGGCTATTTATAGGGCTGTGACATCACAGGGCTGGCTGGCTGCTGATTGGCTGCATGCATGGCATTGTGGGTGATCCCTTGTTCCCAGAGTTCCTTGCTCCATGTCCTCACACGTGCAGCAGCCATTTTAGGAAAAAATGTTATTCGTTAACACGAAGCGCGAGGAAATTCAGATTCTGTGCAAATCGAATTCCACTTTGTCAACTTTGATTCGCTCATCTCTATTCCCTATGATTTATCAGACACTACAGTAGATACCTACAGGAAGAAAAAAAAAAACTGCAGATAACACATCACAATATTACCATGAGTTGGCAACCTTTCAATATTTAATTAAGCTGATCTGTGGATTTTCTTGTTCTTTCTCCATATCGCAGAAGTATACATGCCTCATGGCGGCATCACCATCTAAAGCTGCTGTACAAGTTCAACATGGATCTCCTGATGTTGATGCAGCAAAGACCTCTGGGTACCTGTGCTCATCCTTACAAGAATAGTTGGGCCTCGATCTGAGATTATTTTGAGAACTATTTTGTGTTTTCTGAGATTATATCTCTAGGGGTTGGAGAAATGATTTGAAGTCTTGCATAAATGTGTACAAAATGTGTATTTTATCCTTGTCTGAACTCTGGAGAACAAATCCGGTGATTGTTGGTAATGTCTCCATCAGTATTCACTCCCCAAATGTTGCATTACAAGCGCATGAACATCTCTGCTACTATTACTTCCTGCAGGAACATAATATGTGGAACCTTGTTGGGCATGAAATAAGCTCTTTTCTGATAGAGGCTCCATTTGTGTTGCTCATTTTTAAAATATTGGACTTATTTGTAAGGTTACAGATTGCCTGATATCTCACAAGCATCACCAAGAAAAAATAAATAAATCCTCTCTTATTGTTAGAGATGCAGTAATACTTAAAAAAAGAGAGATTTAGGGCTTATTCACGCCACCGTGTTCGTTTTTGCTGACCGCAAATTGCAGATCCGCAAAACATGGATACCGGCCATGTGCGTTCACATTTTGCTGATCACAACGTCCTTCTCCATGATAAAAATGTCTATTCTTATCCACAAATATAGACAAGAATAGAACATCTTCTTTGTGGGGCAACGGAACACAAGTGCAGATGCAGACAGCTAACCGTGTGCTATTCGCATATTTTGCAGTCCCATTAAATAAATGGGTCCCCTTCTGATCCTCAAAATTGCGAAACGGATGAGGACAGAAAAATACGGTCATGTGAATGGTCCTTTCACATGATGATTTTCATATGTGATAATATATGAGATTGTCATATGACTTTTGAAATGGTTGCCTCCCAAAATGAACTCTTGTCAGTGTGTCCTAAGAGGACATAGTGTATGGACTTTTTTCCCTGGTATGTGACAAATGGAAAGCTGCTCTATAGGAGTGTCTTCTGCTCATTCAGAACCAGTGTGTCCATGTATTAGACTGTTGGCTATTCACTTGAAACACCACCATGTAATGCTACTTTTCCCCAGCAGTGGTCACTGTAAAGAAAGTGTATGCCTGGACATGTCTTCCCCCAGTAATGGCTGCTGACCACTGGGGGTTAGAGATCCGTGACAATCATTGAATGTCACATTAACTTAATTTAAAGAAGGGGTTGTCTCATTACATCATGTGCTATGTATGTACTTGCATTTTTCTACCTCTAGGTGGTGCAAGAAAGCATGAGTGGTGGTTTGTGTGAAGCATGAACATATTTTTTTCCTTAACAGGACTCCATATGGTCAGGCATGGTATTGCAGCTAACAGTGATATAACCAGTTCAGACTAATACAATATATACTTACTGAAAAGTTTAAAGGGTAACTGTCATATATATTTTTTATTTGCTAGTTTATTAGAGCTAGGCATGTATACCTGAGTTAGTTAGTCAATGATTGTCAAACGATCTGTAATTACTTTATAATAACAGCTTTCATTAATGTCCTCTCTCCCTTTCCACTGCTCCCTTAAAAGACAGTTGCTAGGGCTTGTCTGTCTCTGGCTTAGAAGACAGGAAGACAGAAGGGCGGTCCTTCACCCTGTATGCCTGCATTAGGCTTCAGAGTGAGGAGGCGTGTCTCTCAGTAATCCAATCTGATTGGCTGGCAGTGAGCTGCTGGCTACAGCAAGTGTGTATGGAAAGTGAGGGAAAGCAGTTTTGGCTTCAGAGAACTGGCACAGGAGCCATCTTGAGAAGGTTCTCACATTGCAAATGTTAAAACAGCCGTAACTAAGGGAAAAACTCAAGTAAGACAGTGGTATGTGAAGAAACTAAAGACTGTTTATGCATAATCCTGCTGCAGCAGTAACATATGCTAAAATTGATTTTTGGATTAAAACATGACAGTTACCCTTTAATGCCTGCTAAATTTCTGTAGATCAGCAATGCTTTATTCTGCTTTATTATTTAGCCCAGTAAATAATGTATTTATGAGACAACTTCGATATAGAAAATAATCGCTGCATTTCACATGTGGATCTTCTTAGTTTTCTCTATGACTTATATCAGAAAATGTAATGCGAATGTGTTGAGCAGAAGAATCATGTCATACGTGTTTATATTGTATGTTCGCTTGTAGAACAGGCACCGATATTCTGTAGGCGTATAGAAATCCCACCAGATTACAAATTGGGACAATATACATCAAGTCATGGAAGCAATTCTCACATCACCTGTTTGGAAACAGAAAAACTGATGTTCGAAAGGATGAAGCAAGGTAACTAGGATGAACTTCTCTCAAAACTAGGGCATCAGCCTTCTGTGCAGGTTATTACTTATCAAGATATTCTTACTATTATTAGTAGTAGCAATTATATTACTATTACAGCACATGTCAATGCAAATGTCTCATTGTCATGTCTGCATTAGCTTTACGTGACTATTTCAGAGAGTTGAATGCTGTCAGTGCTGCCATCAGGAAGTTGTGGGCCTCTTAATTACTTCCATTACTGATAGAAGAGGAAGGAGAGCAGGGACACAGTGGTAAAATATATGTGGGGGCAGGGGACACACACACAGTTCGGCATGTACATAGGAAAAAAAGAGGGCGGGAGACAATTTGTTGCTTTGTAGAGGGGGGTCACTAGTGGTAGAATTGGTCTTTGTGGAGGCATTAGAGGAAGACTGTAGGTTGCAAGGGCTTTGTGAGTGGAGTGGAGGGTGGTGCTTGATAAAGGCTTTGTGTAGGGGGAGCAAAGGTTGTAAGTAAGGGATTTATGGGAGAGAAACTAGGCAATTGATAGTTATCATTGTATTCACAGACCTACAGGGAAGACTATTATTCACTAAGGGGGACCACCCACTGGACTCCTAAGCATAGAAAGAGAAAGGAGTTAAATGAACGAAAACAGGCTCTTTGCTGGTGGAAAATGGGGAGACAATTTGTGACTAAGGCTCGGTGGGAGGCAGTGGTGGCAGAAATAGGCTCTATGGAGAAGCTGGAGGAAGACACTAGGTGACAGGGCTTTTTGGGTAAGGGTAGAGGGTGGCACTTGGTAGAGGCTTTGTGTTGAGTGCAAAAGGTTGGCGACAAGGGCTTTGTGAGTGTATGGAGGTGAAACTATGTGATTGACAGCTATCTCGGAAGACTGTTAATAATAAAGGAGTAGCGCCTGATAAAGGAGTAGCGCCTACTGGACTCTTAAACATAGAGAGAACAGGGATATGAATGACATACAGGTTAGGTTAAAGATGTTTACCCCCATATAAACTATTCACAGTGTAAGTGATAAATGTATGAAGCATAGTCTCCCTTCTGCTGCAACCCCCAACAGTCACTAAAACATGGTGGCGAGAGTCCCATGGTCCTCCTCTTCTGTAAGAACAGATGAGGAGGAATGGAGAACTTGTTTTCATTGGGAGTGCCCGTGGTCAGAAGCCACATGAGAAGTTCTCATATTGGGCTTGAATTTCTGCCAAATTGGTCTTGCTATAATAAATATGTTAAATTTTTTAACACATTTTATCCTCCATGTGTTTGTGTATCTCTGTTTGAGAGACATTCAATATTACTTCTGTCATTTTGCAGCCTTCAAGTTTTTATGGTACAAAATGAGGTTCTGACAAAATGTGACATGTAATTTACTGATCAATAAAACTAACATTGGGCCCTATAGTCCTCTACAAATGAAAATAGCTTTTTTGAGAAATGCCAATGCTTTTTTTATATGCTTGGTTTGCGTTATGGTGTCAGTGGTTACAGATGTTCTATGGTTGTACTCTTTCTGTATTCAGACCAAAACTTCAACCCCTACCTAGGATCTGGAAAATTAAAGGGGAGGTCCCACAAAGATGTTTTTATGTATTTCAATCCCATACCTGGATCTGAATACCTTTGTAAGCCCAAGGACAGGCCCTCTGAGTTGCAGGCTTGAAATAAATCTAGCAGAGAAATTAAAGCATTGAATGTGGAGATATCTGGATCCATGTGAGGTACAGGGCTGGTTCTTAGAAAGAGATTGTCATTTACTATATGGTGTTTCATGTTCATTATTTACATGAATCCTACAATAACCCCTTTAAAGGGCTTATGCCAAAATTTAAATGTATCCTTTATACACAGGATAGGGGATAAGAGTTTTCTGGGTCATGTCTAACTGCTTGAACCCCCAATCTATCACAAGAATGGGGGTTCTATGCTTCCATGTATGAATGGAGTGGCGGTTCAGCATGTGCTCTGCCACTCCAATTTTCTCTATTAGACTGCTGAAGAGAACATAAGTACAATACTTATGCGCATGGTCAACCGCAGTTCCATTCATTCAGAGAGACATAATACCTCTGTTTTTGTGACTCCCAGTTGTTGGACGCGTACCAATCAGACTTTTAGCACCTCATCATCTGAATAGGGGATATGACTAATATTTGGCACAACTTTTTAATTCTGTCATATTTATTCATAACCATATTTACTGAAATACCTAAAATCTGGAAAACCCATTGGACAAATGCTCACTCATCTTAAACTTAAAGGCAATGTACACCTTTGGGGGTGATTATATGTTTTTTTTAAAATATTTAATTGTACTCATTTTAAGCTAAACATCATTTTTGCAGTTGGTCTTTATGAAAAATGTTGAACCCCTGTCTCTGTGCTGCCTTGAGTTTCTCTAGTTGCAGGTTATGAATTCTCACTCTGTTCCATCAGGTAGCTCAGCTGATGGCTCCTTATCTCTGATCTTATAAACACTTATTATAGCTCCATACTTATCTTACTGGTAAGAATGCGGCTTAAATAATATGGCCTTTTAGTAATTTAGAGATAAGGCTTATCAGATGATCGGCACAAAGTAAAAGTGAAAGCACTATTCAAACAGCTAGACAAACAGTAACCTTTTGTGAAGAGATCAGCTGAATATTTTTAATAAAGACCAATTGAAAAAGTTTATTTTAGCCCAAGAGGAGAAAAAGGAAATTACGGTATAAAAAAATTCCCCCAAAGGTGTACATAGCCTTCAAACATGCTGAAGCTTTTGTACCTCCTTCTAAGTAAGAGCCTGCTACCGTTTTCTTCCCTAAACTTTTTTTTTTCATATCACCTTGAACGGCTTTCATGTTTTATCTGTCTTTGGCATGGGTCCATGAATGAATGGGGGTGTAAATATCAGTAGAGTGCACCTCATATTAAGCATTTATTGAAAAGTTCTAGGCTGCCATTAGGAGAGGAGCCGACTAAAGTGGTCCAATTTAGGAATTTAATCAGCATGCTTAATCCACCGTCATACAGAGAAATATTCTTTATCTCTCCATATGTGGTATCTTAAAAAGGTTTTTAGTGACGATTGTAGATCAGAAGAACACAAAATGGAGCTGAGCGTGAGGCTTTTAAAAACCACTTACATTACCCTAATATACAGTAAACCTAACGCCTTCTTAAACATCATCATGAAAGGAAGAGTAAGCAAACTTGACGAGCTGAACATCCCATTTTACTTAAAAACAAACAAACATGCATTTGAGCCATGAATGCACCGATAGACCCTACCTCAAAGTAAATTCTTGGCAATGACTATTTCACTTGGGAGGGTAGAGGGCACAACAGATGTTAAGTGACATCAAAGCTAATGTTTTTAGCCAGAATCTTATGGATGCAGAAGTCCATGAAGAGTTACCAACCAAGCACATGGCAATAAGAAGAAGATACAGTTTGAAAATAGCAAATGCATACATTAGGCTAGATAGAGTACACAGCAGTAGTGGTGGTAACGAAGATATCGATGATTGCAGGGGCTCTTGTTTCCATGGTTATTTTATTGTAAAAAAAAAAAAAAAAAAAAAAAAAAAAGAGAGCAGAAAACCTCAAGGCTCGACACAGATTTTTGAGGTGGACAAGAATCTATTATATCTATTATATAGTCAGGTAAATAGTATAAGAACGTGTCACGAACCCCTATGTTCAGTTTTTTAGTTTTTTGTGTGTGAAGAGCCCACAATAAAAATGAACAGAGATCAGAAATCTCCTGCGCTGTCTACCAGGGGTCTAAACACTATCCTTCCTTCCTAATCAGCTTACACTGTCTGCATGTTTATATGGAGTCGTTAATGTAAGTGTCAATTAACACTTAGGAGATTTGATTTCTCCACACTCACAGAACCAAAGAAGCTTTATCAGTGGGGTTGCGCTGACTCATAACAAGTACAGTATTCAACCACCTGCCTAGATAATGTTCCAAACATCTTGTCTCTCTTCACTAACTCTTACATTCGGCTTTTTTTCTGGTTGTTACATTAAATAGTAAGACTTTTTTTTTTTTTACTTTATTCCAAAAAAGATAAAACCAAACAAGAAGAGTAAATATAGGATAAAGGGACACATTTATTTTTATTATTCCGAAGGGGAAAAACTAAAAATACATTATTTAAGAAATTTTATTTTATTAAGATTGAGTGTTTACTTTTTTTTATTGTTCAAAACGTTTGTAATTTTGCCAGTTGTTTTTTGGCTCTTTCTTATTTTGTACTTTTTGAATGATATGTTTATGAATATTTTTGGCATTTTCTCTTTGTAGTGTTTTTTTTATTTTTTCTTATTTATTATTTACAGATGTGTCCTCCCTTACCTTACCTTACCTCAGATTTAGGTAAGAATTCCAATTTCTTAACAAACCTATACAATACATTATCACAATATGCCAGAAAAACTGTTGACAGACTGTGATTGACTTAACAACCACTGGCTGCACATAGACATCTATAGGATAGACACATCATGACACTGCATCAATAAATAATGTGTGTTTTTAAAGCTGGCTATCTCAAGCCATACATGTTGGTATTTGCTGAACCAAGAGGATAGGTAAAGATGGATACATCTGTATATTTATTCTTAAGATCCCAACATTTTACAGTCAAGCATTCATGCCAAAGACAAATAATTAAAATATGTAAAGTTTAAATTTTTATTATTACCTTTTTGTTAACGATATAATAGGAATATAGGTATGCAGAGCACATACAGATATAAGTATTAAAACTAAGTGTCAGCCAAATTGAACCAAAATTTACACTGTTCCAGATTAAAAAGCATTGATCTTTAAAGGATAGTCGGCACTGCAATAAAATCTTTAAATGTGTGTAAGTCTGATTATCAGCCTTGATAATATTGCTAATGCAATATAAAATGAGTGTTTCTTATCTGTGCCCCTACGAACATTTTAAAGGCACTCCCAGAAAATGCATTTGTAATTGTTTGACAAACCTACATATTGATATATTTTCAGGCAGTTATGTGACCCCCCCATTGCCAGCCTGAAATAACTCTAGCAGAACAAGTAATGAATAAATGGATCTTTGGTTCCATGTGAGGTACAGGACTAATTGTGTACCTCATCATCATAGGATACAGTGGTCCCTCAAGATGCAATGACCTCAGGATACAATATTTTGAACACACAATGGTCTTTTCTGGGTCATTGTATGTTGAAATGGTTCTCTTTTTTTGCATTGCCATTACTCTGCAGGTTAGTGACCAGCACATTTCTGGCCTTATGTTCAGCTTAATCTCTGTTTCTCTCTTTCTCGCTTGAAAAATTCTCCCGAATTGAATCTTAAAGGGTTTGTGTCACCTGAAAAATGGGTATTAAGCTGGCTGACATTAGCAATGTACTAATGTCAGCTAAACATAACGATATTAGAGCTATCTCACCACCTGCCATCGTTATTGAGAAAAACAAACTTTTATAATATGCTAATTAGCCTTTAGGAGCATGGGGGGCGTTGCTCCTGCTCCTAGAGGCTCTGTTGTCCCACCTCTGGCCACGCCTAGCTACACTAGATTGACAGGGACAGGCATCGATGGTCTCCTACCTCCAGCCCTGTCTGAAGAGTAAATCTCGCGCAGTTCAGTATTTGGCGCAGGCGCAGTGAGTAAAGGGCGCTCTCGCCGGCTGCCAGCTTCCTCACTGCGCCTGCGCTGTTCAGTACTGAACGGCGCGAGATTTACACTGTAGACAGGGCCGGAGGTAGGAGACCAACGATGCTTGCCCCTGTCAATCTAGTGTAGCAGAGCGTGGCCAGAGGTGGGAGAACGGAGCTTCTAGGAGCAAATTAGCATATTATAAAAGTTTGTTTTTCTCAATAACGGCGGCAGGCAGTGAGATGGCACTAATATAGTTATTTTCAGCTGACATTAGCACATCGCTAATGTGAGCCAGCTTAATATCCATTTTTTAGGTGACAGAAACCCTTTAAGAAACTCTGATTCTACCTAATCAGAATTTTTGGAAGAATCAGTTTGCTTATCTCTACTCCTGATGCCATAGTAGTCAATGAGCTGTTATATCACTATTACTGTACATCATCATTTATTTTTATTATTATTATTAGGTAGCATACATGAACAAGAGGAGGGCTTATAGTAAAGATCAAAATGGGCTCCTCATTGTAGTGTTGGGTTTCTCCACCCAAGACGGGTCTAGTATCTGTTTATTTTCCATTCTTTGACCCATCGATAAGCTACCCCTTTCTTGCTAACAATGTAGCTCTTCAGAAGCAATGGGACATGTTATCCAGTAACAACGTGTTTGGGACCAACTAGGCAGAGTCTTTCTCCGCAAGGGCAACTTCTTATGGTATGCGTACCATTTAAATTCATGGAAGATGAAAACAAACGTGTTAATTTAGCAGAGGTGTTTGACATTTTAATCTGTACAGTGCAATTTTGCATAGAAGCATCACAATTGAGTTCCACCAACAGCTAAAAACACAAATTATGACCAGACTCTTAATAAGTGAGTTTCCTTGAACCAACTGGAGGAGTCTCACCTGATCAGCGACAGCACGAGCCAGCTTGTCCATCCTGGAGCCGGCTTCTGCAATCTTCTTGGCCGCATTAATCACATCAGATGTGTTCTTTAGTGGACCTTTCCCTCTAAGAAAGAAAATAGTGTAATTGCAATTCAATTAAAGGACTAAAAAAACCGCCCGGATTGAACTACCTTGCTCATTGATTTTTTTTTTTCTTCCTTACCCTTCTTACCATTAAATAAATAATTTGTAATTTACTATGAGTTCACCTTCTAAAGCCAAGTTGAATAAAGGAAGGCATGTGCCAACTTCCGCTCTTATCTAAAGCTCCTCGCCAGCAATTTAGTTTGATGGCTTCTTCAAGCTCATGAATTATATTTAATAGTATGTACATTTTTAAGTGCTCATTAAGCAGATAGCCCTGCTGAAATGTAACATTTTAAACAGATATTTCTGGGACAAACCTTGATGCTGGGTCCAAGACACATGATGGCAGAAGGTCCCCGTCAATGATGACTGTCAGCAGCAACCAAGTGAAGACACATATGAATGCTAGAATGTATGAGATGCATGTTCTTGTCTATCTTTAGTACCCCTTTACTGCCAATTTGAATGTAAATTTTTGTCTTGTAATGTACAGTATAACTGGTTGGTCACCATACTGTTCTAGATCTGAAATGGTTTATCTCATCTAGACATGTATAGTCTCTCCTCAGTATAAGCCATACTTGTCTGATAGCTGTATGTCTCATCTCTAATACCCTCTCATGTTCCAAAAACAGATCTTTGCAGCATGCCCCTGGGAATGGAGAGGAGACTGCACATGCGTTTCTCTTGACATTCACTGCTATGGGACTTCCAAAAATAGTTGAGTAATTGTGCTTGGCTATATTCAGAAGTCCTAAAGAAATAAATGTAGAGAGCTGTGCACGTGAGGCCTTCTCACGATTCTTGTCAGCACATGAAAAGGCCCTGTTCTTAAGACAGGATCAGGTCTCAGTGGTGCAGTTATCAAACATTTTTGACATATCTTCTTTAAGGGAACACAACGGAAATTATATGTCCCTTCATGCCTCTGGTGTTCCTGGCAAGTAACACATGCAGATTTTACTATGGAACTGCTACAAAAAATCTGTGGCAAGATAAATGTCAGAAACATTCTGCTGCATGTGAAATTGGCCTCAAGATCCACCAAACTATCTATCCTAGATTCCACCATAAGCTATGGATATTTTTGGTGAGGAACTTTGCCTATTCAACTATTAGACCAAATATCAACTGCTATTCCTGTTACCCTAATAGTTACGCCCTAGTCTTACTACTGAAATGTGTATTGGTGATGGACAATAGCAGGTGGAGGGTAAGGGGACCTGCAGGTGGCGCCATATTAACAAAAAATTAATCAACCTATTATTATTTTAATATATGCCTTTGATTTTCATTTGTGCTAAGACCTGGTGAGTCATAACTGACTCTAGCAAACCCATTGGGGTCAAATATCTAAATAACTGATTACAAGTATCGTAAGAAATTTCTGATGCCAGGAACTGATACCAAATCATGGAAGAGTAAAGGAAGTAAAATTTGATAATATCAGCTCGGATTTTATTTTTTAAAATATAGAGAAAGTGAGTAATTCAAAATACAACATATGGTTTGTTTGCTATTCGCTGCACAGAACGTTCCCACTTCATGAAACCACTTGTGACAATTACAGAGGGAAAACAAGTGGTCGTTATTTATAGTAGGTCACCATAACATCTGGTAATTATTGTTCACTCCTCTTTTTGAACTGCACAGTATATAAAGGACTTCTGCTGGGCTCACTTATCCTGTTTTTGTGTTTTTGTGAATTATGAATCATGTTCACTTCTTTTGTTAGGAAGTTTACCGTACATTTAATGTGGTGCACTTACTTCTAAGTAGGTTCTAGCCATACATAGAGACAACATTATTTTCTAGTCACCTTAGCCTTAATCTCACCAGACAGCTCCCTGATTCTTATAATGTATATTTTATGGTCATAGACAGTATGGAAAACTACTGGAAAGAAATGCATTGGGTATATGACATACCATAGATGTTGGTTTTCACTGACTTAGTTTGCAGGATCAAAAAATGAATGGTTGGTGGAACCCCCCAGTAACATTTTCATTTGGACCCTACATACTATTCTGAGACAAGGATGACAGATTCCTTGGTCTCACATCAGAGTGCCCATGAAGAGGGCATCCCTGAAAAGGTTGACCACCTCTTTCTTTTTACATAGGCTCCAAATTTGATTTATGACATCTACATCCTTAAAATATATGGCATCATGTCCACTCTTTTGTTTCTCCAGGAATAGTTATTGGGAACAGTTAAGAAGTCCTCATACACTTTACACAAATTAACAATCCCACCAAATTTGGATGCTTTAGCTGGTTTTGATCTACTATAATCCAATCTTTATACCGATCTAGTGTGCCAGCCCAAAGGGGTATAGTATAGGTAGGGTCTTTTACAGAGTAGGTTTTTACCCACAGCTGTGTACAAGAGGTGGCTGTAATGATGTTTCTCCTTGAGTCTCTCTCTATAAATATTAGCAAACTTAGCAAATTGACCAAAGGCGTACAAACTCCCAGTAAACCTCCATAATGCCAAATTGAATGGTGTAGTCCTAGATCAAATGACTACTCCATCTCAGAACGAACAGGTGCCAGAAGCAATTAACCATAACCACATGCAGCAAAGTCTAAAGCTGTATCCGTGTATTACCTTAACTGCCTCAGTCTAGCACGACCTTTAAGGTTCTCAACCTTCTGTAATAATTCAATGCTTCCTTCTCCTAGTGGTACATCCTTAGTAAAGTTACTTTTCTAGCAGTTTACACTCTCAGAAATGGTCTTTTCCTGGATAAAGCTCCTGTCTTGGCACACGTGGCAGCAGCAATCGACTTGCTGACCTCTTTTTATTGCTCTTATCTTTCGGTTAGTCTCTCTACTGACACCTAATCAGGTATGTCTTGCAACTATGGTATCTGCAAACTGTACATCTCTTCACTGTGAGCCTAGTAGCCCAAACATACCCTCCACTCCACACACTTTTTGTGCCATCTCTCCAAATATTAGCATTGTGAATATGTTTTTTAACTTACCTGGTAAAATCGGTCATCTCCATCATGATCATGCACATCTGTTTGGCTAATACAATAATGTCATTGCCACTGTCATCCCATTTGGCAACTTCTGCATCCAGTTTGCTTTTCTCTTGATGGAAGATCTCCACTTGCTCTGCAATTTTGGCTTTCTCTTCTTGTGGGAGTTGGGCCATTATTGCCTATAAGATCCAATAACACGGTGTTAAAATGTACATTTTTCATATTAGTGTAATGGTGTGCTTTAAAATAATAATCTAGCTAGAGGGGACACACTCAGTTCTTCTGAAACTATCAGGCATACACAAAAATGAGCTACATATGCATGCGGAAGACATAGCATCGGTTTTTAAAGAGCACCTGTTAGCAGGATCAACCCTATTAAACTAGGCATAATGCTTGATTGGGCTGATCCTTCTGATTGAAATTATACTTATCTTGTGAAAGTATTTTTTCTCTCCAGAAAATCACAACCGATTTTCAGCAAGATCAACTCTACTAAGCAGTAGGACTGGTTTAATAGGGTTGATCCTGCTGACAGACACTCTTTATTTCCCGAAATTAAATCAGTCTTTATACTTAGTTGTTTTCCACTGAAATATTAGACAGTTTTTATGCTACAATGCAAAAATGCCATGTTTGCAAGTACAGTGAGATACTTCACAATAAATGCGTGTATCATTGTCTGATCATTGTTACAACTCCACACCAGCTATCTAAAGCGACCTTCCAGTGTTACTTAAAAATTAAAGGAATTGTCCCACAAAAAAATTCTATTTTTTTTTAAAACAACACTTGGTTCTGAATACTTTTGTAATTGCATGTAATTAAAATTTCATTATAGCCTCTGAGTTATTGACTGAAATCTATCTGTGGAGCGCCACCTGCTGTTTGCACTTTTTCTAAATTCTTTGCCCAGCTCACTGAGATGGAAGCACATGCTCGATTCCAGCCTTCAACTGCCACAAGCTGCAGTAGAAAAGACACGCCCCTTAAGAAAGTACACGCCCCCTGAGCTGACAGCTTCAAATAAATGTTGCAGAGCAGTTGGAGCAATGAATGGGGAGATCTCTGGATACATGCGAGGTACAGGGCTGGTTCTAGCTTTGTTAGAAAGAGATTGTCATGTATTATATTTTCATTTTTCACATTAATCACCCCTTTATGATAAGCTTGGAAATGTACATAATGTGCACTGTACCTGGTGGCTTCCCTTTGAGTCAATCACCTATCAATTCCCAGTCCCCTCTGCTATTATCTACGATGATTGCCAGCGTCCTACATTACCATATGCAGTGTGCTGCAGCAGACTAAGACTGTTGGATGGACCAGCGCTGTTAGGCCTCTTTCACACTACCGTATGGCTATTTCAGTGTTTTGCGGTCCGTTTTTCAAAGATCCATTGTTCCATTTTTTGTTTCCGTCGTGTTTCTGTTTCGTTTTTCCGTTCCATTTTTCCATATGGCCTATACAGTATACAGTAATTACATAGAAAAAATTGGGCTGGGTATAACATTTTCAATAGATAGTTCCGCAAAAACAGAACGGATACGGAAGACATACGGATACATTTCCGTAAGTGTTCCGTTTTTATTGCGGACCCATTGACTTGAATGGAGCCACGGAACGTGAGTTGCAGGCAATAATAGGACATGTTCTATCTTTCAACGGAACGGAAATACGGAAATATGGAAAAGGAATGCATACCCAGTACATTCCGTTTTTTTGCGGAACCATTGAAATGAATGGTTCCGTATACAGACCGTATACGGAACGCAAAAAACGGCCCTCAAAACAAAGAAAAACAAAAAAACGGTAGTGTGAAAGAGGCCTTAAGGTCAGCCTAGTGTCCATTCTGCCTTTGTCTTCCCCTGCAGCAGGGTCCCTTCCCTCCAGCCCTACTGTTAAAGACATACTTGGAAAACATTACACAAGGGCTACAAAACATACAGGGTAATACAGCGCCACACCACCAGTGAGGTCTCCTCTGATGTAGATGTTCTCTTTCTTTATCTTTTCCATTCAGACCAGACCACCATGATTATTTCTTTCAGCCATCTCACGTCTCTGCAGAGTTTGACAACTACTTTTCCATCCTCCTCCCAGCCCTCTGAACACCCCATCATTCCACCTCTAATACTGTGCCTGCTGCTCCCCAATACTTTACTGCAGAAACAGATAATCCCCCTGAAAATAATATTACCACACAGATAGTTCTCCTTCAATAAATATTGGCACAAAGTGCCCTATATAATAACTGTGCCCAGCAAATAGTGGCCCTGAAACGTATAGTGCCATAAACATAGTGTCCTTCCAAAATAATTGAGCTGATACTGTGACAGGGTGCCTCCCAAAGTAAAAGTCCTCCCAAAAGTCCCACCAATAGTAATAATTCTCTGTCAAAGTGCAACAGTGCACCCAATAGTAATAATGTCCCCATGTGCCCCCAGTAGTAATAATTTCCCTTATTATGTGTGCCAGTACAAAAAATAACCCTTATAATGTTTGGCAGTGAAATAATTCCCCCTTGCAATGTGTGCCAGTACAAAAATGCTCCCTTATAATGTGTGGCAGTACAAAAATACCCTCTTATGTGTGCCAATACAAACAATGCTTATGACGTGTGCCCGTACAAGAAAAACCCTTTTTGTGCCCCATGTACAACTAGTATCCCCATAGTGCCAGTACAAAAATTCTCCCTTACAATGTGCGGTAAGTACAAAAATTGCCCTCTTATGTGCCAGTTAAAAAAAAATGTTCCATTATAACTTGTGTCCGTACAAAAAAACTACCCCCTTTTAGTGCCCACAGTATAACGAATTTCCCCATAGTGTCCCCCTTATAATGTGTGCCAGTAGAAAAATGCTCCTTTTTACAGCTGCAATGTCCCCATAGCGCTTTCTCCAATTACAAAATAAGTACCCGCACCCCATTGTGGCTGAATATCATGCTGCTAAATAAAAATAATAAACTGAAATACTTACCTCCATTCAGATGTCAGCGATGAGGTGCAAGACACAGACTCCTTCTTGTCTGTGTCCTGAGCTCTATGCAGCCTGGCTCAGGGAGCGCGATAATGATGACACCAACCGCTGATAGACTACAGGAACTAGGACTAAAGCCTATTAGAGGAAACGGTGGCTCAAGGAGGCATCACTCTCATGCCCTATTGCAGCATTCAACTGTATTGCTGTCCTTAGTACAGATATGCAGTTGAATATGTGGAGATGAGCGTTTCCACAATGAAAGCACTTATTGCCTATGGCCCTTCTGCTGCCCCCCTCTTGCCCCTACCTGGTGCTGCCTGAGGTGATCGCCTCACCTCACCTCATTGGCAGCGCACCCCTGTCCTGCAGGTCCTGTGAATGTCATCACACTAGTGCAGCACACTGTACATAAGGCAGTCTGAGAAGCTGGTAGTCATCTTAGATAACGAGGAATGGCAGATCCTAAGCACATTGATTTAGGAGTCCAGGTGTAATGCATCTCCTGCAACCACCATCACTGCTGTGAATTCCTGATATCTTTGCTTCAAAAAGGAGAAAACAATAAAGGAAGGTAGGGATAGAAAAAGTGAGAGAAAGATGGAAGAAGGGAGGAGAGATTGAGAAACTAAGAGAAAGGAGGAAAACAGGGAGATAAAGATAGTCAGAGAAAGACAGAAGATGGAGAAAGAGAGAAAAGATGGGAGAGGAGATAGAGAATAGTGATGAGCGGCATAGGCAATTTTCAAATTCACAATATTTCACACATTTTTGGCCGAATATTTGCCATAAATTTGCAAATTCGAGAATTCGTGATTTCCACTCATTGTTTACTTGATTGCGAAAATCGGCAATGTAATATATTCGCAATAAATTTGCGATTAGAATATTCAACACTATATTCTAAATATTAGCGAATTCTCAAAGTGGCGATATTTGCGATTAAAATTTGCGATTCGAATATTTGCGCTCAACACTTCACTAATAGAGAAGTAAGAGAAAGAAGAAGGGAGGTGGAGATAGAGAAAGAAATACAGAGAAAAGAAGGGCAAAAAGACTAAGGAAGCACAGTAAATGAAAAAGGGAAGAAGGGAGAGCGGATAGAGGAAGTGAGAGAAAGAAGGAAGAAGCAGAGAGAACAGGATAGAAAGGGAAGAAGGGAGAGGAGATAGAAAACGTAAGAGAAGGAGTAAATAAGGGAGAAGAGATAAAGTACGAGAAAGAGCGAAGAAGAGAGCAGAGATAAGGAAATGAGACAGAAGGTGGGGATAGGAAAGGTAACAGAAAGAGTGAAGAAGGGAGGGGGAGATAGAAAACATAATAGATGGAAAAAACAAGGGAAAGCGAGGGAAAGAAGCTAGAATGGAGGGGGGAAATATAGAAAGTAAGAGAGAAAGAGGGAAGGTGAAGATAGAGAAAGTAAAAGGTGGGTGAAAAACTTAATAAAGAGGAAAGAAAGGTGAAGAGATGGAGAAAATAAGAGAAAGAGAAAAAAAGGAAGGGGGGATAGAAAAAGTAATAAAGTAAAAGAAGACAGAGAAAAAATAAGAAAAAGGAAAAGAAGGAAGTGAAGGTTAGAGGGAAAAGGAAAAAGAGAGGAGGAAATGAGATAATGGAAGAGCAGAGACAGAAAGACAGTGGAAGAGATGGCAGACTCATTTCCGTATACAGCATTACAATAATGTCACACCAGAACAGGAGCCGATCACACAGCAATCAAAACACAATCATTTCACTCAAGGTTATTCTTCCTCAGTAGAAAACATTTCAACAAATATAATTTCAATAAGACAAAGGTATGAACTGAACTGTAAGTAGTTATATCTGTGTACTGATTTCTATCACAACTACTGTGTGGGTAAATAGCATTCATATAGACGGACTGATACCCAGGGTAATAAGGTTCTGTCAGAGCAGAGAATATGACGCCAATGCAGCAAGACCAGGAAAGGAGAGTGGACAGGGTGCGGGTGGAGGTGGTGAGGATAGGATTTATAGTAGTCATGGTAGCAGTCCTCATTCCGGAGCTCCTTGGGCCATCCAGTGATGGGAGGGGTGCAACCCTTCTTCCCCTCAGGGCACACCCTGGATTTGGGGCTTCTGCTTGATGTTAGGTTGGTAGAACTTGGTGTCATTGGGTTTTGTGGTGCGAGGCAGGGTATGTTCGAAGTACCGGCAAAAAGGGTAAGGGTTTGACAGTAAAGGTACACAATAGGAGGCAATAAGGAGGACGGCTTTGGGAGTGACCAGTCCACTGTACTTTACTGAGGCAAATTGGGCACATGACACACACAGGTACTTCAAAATAAAGTTCAGTCTTTCCAGGTTACATTCACAGTTTTCCCAAGGCTCTATTTAGATCATAGATTAAATGCCTCTCTGAGTCTCTTTCCAGTTAATCCCAAAAAACTTTCCAATTTGTCCAAGATGTGTCAATTTATGCATCAATATTTGGGAGGAGAAAATATACTACAGAATTGTTAAATTATGGGGATTGAAAGTAGAGTATTTACTGAAAGGGAGTCTGTCACCAACGACATACCTATGTAACCAAGCCTTAGTGTCAAATCCATATTACTCACCTGATTACAAGGGTGCTCTCATTTTGTTCCTCCCTAGTTCTCCTGCAGAGACAATCTCACTTTTTGTCAATATGCAAATGAATCATTTACCAAACCTAGGGTGGTGGTGTTGCTTTTGTTGCCCCCAAGCCCCACTGATTTCTCTGCACTGCCCCTTCCTTCGACCATAGATTGAGAAGGCCGGGCAAAAGGAATGTAACCTCGCCTTGCATTCTCATTCATGTGCTAGTCATTTTCACATTGGCACATGAATGTGTCCTGCCCCTGGTTGTGCAAAAAGTTCTGTCTGCCTGGTTTCTCCAAGTCCTGTTCAGATTCTGTATGTGTGTTCAGTTTTGGAGCTTATATCTATCTGCCTTGTTACTCCAGATTGTTTTGGGATATGTTCAGGTTATGTCTGTCTTCTGACCTAGTTCCATCTGCCTTTCCCCTTTGTCTGTTCATGATCTGTCTAAATTCTGACCTAGTTCCGTTGGTCATTACTCTGTGTCTGTTCCATGGATTAGTATGCACATTTGAAGTATGGCCACACTTTCAGGTTTCTTGATGAAGTTTTGGAAGCCAAAACCAGGAGTGAATAAAAAAAAAAAAAGAGTTATATCAGTCCTGAATACTTTCTCTCCTTTTATGATCCACTCCTCATTTTGTTTTTAGAAACCTGACTGTGTGGCAATACCTTTAGTATATACTGTGATTTTCTGACCTTGTCTGGTTCAGTCTGTGTTTGGCTTGGATTATCATGTACTCTACTTTGCCTGTACCTCTGACCCCTGTGTGTCAACTGCCAACTACACAAGGATTATTCCGAGAGGTAGCAGCGGGGTGGCTCCCCATAGTGAAAATCAGATACCTGTATAGGGGTTAAAGGTTGAATATCAGGGAACCACCAGGATAATGCCCTCAGGTCAAACCGGTTAGATGACACAGTGGTCCCACAACCATTGTCCATTGCAAAGGGAAACACTACTGTTTTGGCACTGGGATTGGTTACATATGGTTGTTGCTAGTGACAGACTCCCTTTAAGGGTAAATGCACACGTTCGGGATTTATGTTCGGACAATCCACACTGAAATCTGCAGGTGTTTGCAGGGAAATCTGTGCGGTCAATCCACAACAATTTATGCGGATTTGCATGTGGATTTGGTGCGGATTTTACTCTCCCCATTGAAGTGAATAGAGAAAAATAAAATAAATTGACATGCTGCGGATTTTAAAATCCACACTGTAGGTCAATATCCGGACTGAAAAAATACACATTGTGTGCATGAGAATTTCAAATGCTCATGGAATACAATATATATGACCTACGGTGCTGATTTTCCGCACGCAATCCTGATCATGTGCATTTAGCCTAAGATGGCCGGGGCACTGAACGTGTTAGTTTTATTTCATAAGGCAACATTATTGGGAATAAGTAGAGAGAGCAAGAGAAGCTACTACAACCGCTTGTTGTAATCGCTTTGTTTAAGGCTACTTTCACACTAGTGTTTTTTTGAAGATCCGTCATGGATCTGCAAAAATGCTTCCGTTACAATAATACAACCGCATGCATCCGTCATGAACTATTGTATTATGTCTTCTATAGCCATGACTGATCCGTCTTGAACACCATTGGCGGACGGATCCACTTTCTATTGTGCCAGATTGTGTCAGAGAAAACTGATCCGTCCCCATTGACTTACATTGTGTGCCAGGATGGATTCGTTTAGCTCCTCTTCGTCAGACGGACAGCAAAACGCTGCAGGCAGAGTTTTGGTGCCCGCCTCTAGAGCGGAATGGAGACTGAACGGAGGCAAACTGATGCATTCTGAGTGGATCCTTTTCCATGATCCATTTGGACCGCTTTTGAGAGCCCTAAACAGATCTCGCAAACGGAAAGCCAAAATGCTAGTGTGAAAGTAGACTAACCTGCCTCTTTTGAGCCTTTTTTTTCAACATCCCTCTCTTTGTTTCTGTAAATGTATATCACATGCCTCCTTCCTGCTGCTCCCTCTTCCCTATCACAGCATTCACTCTCACACACATACTGCATCTGCATCCCCCTCCTACCCTCTCCTTTCTGTCTTCTACTTCCTGCTGTCTTCAAGACACAATATGGCGGGGCGGTTTGAAACATTTAGAGGGAGCCTGCAGTCTGGGAAATTACGGACTGTTGGAACGTGAGGAAGTTGTAATTTATAGTTTATAATCACATTTACCTTTGAGTTTTTGATAAGAAAACCTTACAATCAGTACTTCAACAGTGTGAAATGCCATAATAGTTGGTGCTACCAGCACAGAAAATGATCTAATAATCAAAGGTACCAAATAAGTTGACGACTCCCTAGAAAGAATTACAGGCGCGTCAAATTGCTTCATGCTTTCATGCACCCTAAACATGTTAGATGTGCATGAAATGCTATATAAATACATGCTTCTGAAACCCAGATGGCAACATTCAACAATGATTTGAACACAAAAAGACCTTTTTATCCCCTTGCAGTCTGCCACACAGCGCACCATGCATGTAATGGAGCGTGACCTATATTTAAATGTCATTACATTTTTTTCCTGTTTATGTCACTTTCAATCAGCCAACGTTTATTTTCTACATGTTCTTAAAATGCTCTCGGCTTTTGAGAAAAAAAAGAAAAAAAGATCGTAATTGACCTTTTTGAAAACTGGAATTAAAAAAAAGGTTATCGCTATACAGGGGATCGGAAAATGAAAGGGGGGGGGGAGAATCTGCAAGTTAATCAAATTAAAATTCAATGCATGCATTTTAATTAGGGCTTATCAAAGAAGCCCAGTGGTTTCCAATTGAGACAGACTGAAGTAGTTCTAGAGGAATTATATATCACAACTCATGCCACCTAAACTATTTTGATGGAGGAAAAGCAGAATCAGTGAAAATTAATTAGCTATGATTCAAAAGAATAAGTGTATGCAAATTTCAATAATTTCTGTCTATGCAAAAAAAACTAAATGATCATTAAGCCTCTTCACTATACGAGGCAGTTTTTTTATATTCTTTATCAGCCGATGTCTGGAATAAAGATTGCGGGGTATGTAATTTGATATTGTACTGGCAATATAATGTTGCAAATCTTTGTAAATCCAAATTTGGAATGTCAAATTTTCTTTTTATTTGTAGCACTATCAGCTGCTTGCTTCAGAAGTGCCCACACAATAGAAACCCCACAACAAATATCTACGTTGGACCCCACTAATGGAGTTTTGCCGCCAGCCAGGACAAAAAGGGTTCGCTGCTAGTTTAGTCCTTACCCAATAGTTCAGAGAAGGGTGTCCTATACATTGAAAGGGCATGGGACCAATCAGGAGAGGCCTCCCCCAATAGCAACTGCGTGGTCTACCTCTATGATATGGAAGCCATTGAGTTGCTTGGCGTTCCATTGCCCAAAGGGGTTGTCCCACCCAAAAATATTCTACAGTTTTCAAACCAGCGCCTGGATCTGAATACTTTTATACTTGCGTTTAATCAAAAATTGAATATGGCCACTGAGTTATTCAATCAAATCTACCTGTGTAGCGCCACCTGCACTTCTTTTTAACTTCTCTGTCCACCTCCACGAGGTTGACGCACATGCTCAGTTCTATCCTTCAACTGTCATCAACTGTAGCAGAAAAGATACGCCCCCTGATCTGCCAGCTTGAAATAAATCTAGCAAAGAAATTGGAGTAATGAATGGGGAGATCTTTGCATCCATGTGAGGTACAGGCTTTGTTAAAAAGAGATTTACATGTCCTATACAGTGATGGCCGAAAACATGCGGGCTGCCATCATAAATCACAAGTCCGGCAAGGCACAGGTAAGTCCTTACCTGTGCCTGTGCCGTGAGCCGGTCTGAAACAAATGCGGTCACCGGGAGCAGGCAGTTCCGAGAACAGCCCGATGAAGGCCACCGGGCGGTTGTTCTCGGAACTGCCTGCTCCCGGTGACCGCATTTTGTTTCAGATCGGCTCGCCGGACTTGTGATTTAAGACTGCAGCCCGCATGTGTTCACAGGAGAACACGGCAAACTGGCCATCACTGGTCCTATATGATGTCTGACTTTCACTTTTCACATGAATCATGGAATAATCCATTTAACGTTCCATTTTTATTTGACTTTTTCTGCATGGAGAGAAGCAGGTGAGATAAACATAGTGAAGATCTTCACAACTTTTTATATCAGCAGATACCCTCATTACACACACTGGTTTTAGTATATGACCTACGGGTCATTAGATCGTCCTTCTGGACAACATGCAATATGCTTTTCAATTTGCTCTTTGAGACACTGTCAGCATTGTGTAAACCATCTCTTGAATAATGAGGGAATGATCTAAATGCTTAAACTGTTGGTTTTATCAAAGACATTGGTGGCATATCGCTAGGACTCACACCTGTCTCCAGAATGGGATGCTCGAAGTGAGTGGAGAGCAGCCACATAGTCACGGCCACTAGAGTTGAGCGAACACCTGGATGTTCGGGTTCGAGAAGTTCGGCCGAACATCCCGGAAATGTTCGGGTTCGGGATCCGAACCCGATCCGAACTTCGTCCCGAACCCGAACCCCATTGAAGTCAATGGGGACCCGAACTTTTCGGCACTAAAAAGGCTGTAAAACAGCCCAGGAAAGAGCTAGAGGGCTGCAAAAGGCAGCAACATGTAGGTAAATCCCCTGCAAACAAATGTGGATAGGGAAATGAATTAAAATAAAAATTAAATAAATAAAAATTAACCAAAATCAATTGGAGAGAGGTTCCATAGCAGAGAATCTGGCTTCCCGTCACCCACCACTGGAACAGTCCATTCTCAGATATTTAGGCCCCGGCACCCAGGCAGAGGAGAGAGGTCCCGTAACAGAGAATCTGTCTTCATGTCAGCAGAGAATTAGTCTGCATGTCATAGCAGAGAATGAGGCTTCACGTCAGCCACCACTGCAACAGTCCATTGGCATATATTTAGGCCCAGCACACACACAGGCAGAGGAGAGAGGTCCCGTAACAGAGAATCTGGCTTCATGTCAGCAGAGAATCAGTCTGCATGTCATAGCAGAGAATGAGGCTTCACGTCAGCCACCACTGCAACAGTCCATTGGCATATATTTAGGCCCAGCACACACACAGGCAGAGGAGAGAGGTCCCGTAACAGAGAATCTGGCTTCATGTCAGCAGAGAATCAGTCTGCATGTCATAGCAGAGAATGAGGCTTCACGTCAGCCACCACTGCAACAGTCCATTGTCATAAATTTAGGCCCAGCACTAGTGTTGAGCGGCATGTCCCATATTCGAATTCGCGAAATTTTGTGAATATTCGAAAGAATATTCGTAAAATATTCGCGATTATTCAAATTCGTTATTATTTCGCATATGCGATAATTCGAATTTTCGCATCGCATAATACATATGCTATGCAAAATTCACATGTGCGCTAATGAAATCGCCTTACGAAGATTCGCAACTCAATTCAATCACTAATGTATGAATGCAATGCCCTTTGCCTCTGTTCTGGGACAAGTGTAGATATTCGCATGTGCGCTAATAAAATCGCCTTACGAAGATTCGCACCTCAATCACTTTCTAGGGAATGTGAGACTTTTGGGAATCAATCGAGATACAGTGGGGGGTGATGACAGTAGTTGACAGAGTACAGATCAATGTAATCTGTAAGGTGGAAAGTAAAATAAAAAATACGAATATTCGTAAATCGAATTTTACGAAGTTCTACGTATTCGCGAATATGGTGCTATACTATATGAATGCACAGGCCTTTGCCTCTCTGTTCTGGGGACAAGTGTAGATATTTGCATTTGCGTTAATAAAATCGCCTTACGAAGATTCGCAGCTCAATTCAATCACTAATGTATGAATGCAAAGCCCTTTGCCTCTGTTCTGGGACAAGTGTAGATATTCGCATGTGCGCTAATAAAATCGCCTTACGAAGATTCGCAACTCAATTCACTAATGTATGAATGCAAAGCCCTTTGCCTCTGTTCTGGGACGTGCCGATATTCGCATATGCGCTAATAAAATCGCCTTACGAAGATTCGCGCCTCAATCACTTTCTAGGCAATGTGAGTAAGATCTGAGCTGTTGGACCTTTGGGAAACAATCAATTATATGTGTACTGTAATTTTGTGGGGGGGGGGGAAAAAACAAAAAACGAATATTCGTTTTTACGAATATATAGCACTATATTCGAAATATTCGCGAAATCGCGAAGTTGCGATATTCGCGAAAAAAATTTGCTTTTCGAATATTCGCTCTCAACACTACCCAGCACCCAGGCAGAGGAGAGAGGTCCCGTAACAGACAATCTGGCTTCATGTCAGCAGAGAATCAGTCTGCATGTCATAGCAGAGAATGAGGCTTCACGTCAGCCACCACTGCAACAGTCCATTGGCATATATTTAGGCCCAGCACACACACAGGCAGAGGAGAGAGGTCCAGTAACAGAGAATCTGGCTTCATGTCAGCAGAGAATCAGTCTGCATGTCATAGCAGAGAATGAGGCTTCACGTCACCCACCACTGCAACAGTCCATTGGCATATATTTAGGCCTAGCACACAGGCAGAGCAGAGAGGTCCCGTAACAGACAATCTGGCTTCATGTCAGCAGAGAATCAGTCTGCATGTCATAGCAGAGAATCAGGCTTCACGTCACCCACCACTGCAACAGTCCATTGGCATATATTTAGGCCTAGCACACAAGCAGAGCAGAGAGGTCCCGTAACAGACAATCTGGCTTCATGTCAGCAGAGAATCAGTCTGCATGTCATAGCAGAGAATCAGGCTTCACGTCACCCACCACTGCAACAGTCCATTGGCATATATTTAGGCCTAGCACACAGGCAGAGCAGAGAGGTCCCGTAACAGACGATCTGGCTTCATGTCAGCAGAGAATCAGTCTGCATGTCATAGCAGAGAATGAGGCTTCACGTCACCCACCACTGCAACAGTCCATTGGCATATATTTAGGCCTAGCACACAGGCAGAGCAGAGAGGTCCCGTAACAGACAATCTGGCTTCATGTCAGCAGAGAATCAGTCTGCATGTCATAGCAGAGAATGAGGCTTCACGTCAGCCACCACTGCAACAGTCCATTGGCATATATTTAGGCCCAGCACACACACAGGCAGAGGAGAGAGGTCCAGTAACAGAGAATCTGGCTTCATGTCAGCAGAGAATCAGTCTGCATGTCATAGCAGAGAATGAGGCTTCACGTCACCCACCACTGCAACAGTCCATTGGCATATATTTAGGCCTAGCACACAGGCAGAGCAGAGAGGTCCCGTAACAGACAATCTGGCTTCATGACAGCAGAGAATCAGTCTGCATGTCATAGCAGAGAATGAGGCTTCACGTCAGCCACCACTGCAACAGTCCATTGGCATATATTTAGGCCTAGCACACAGGCAGAGCAGAGAGGTCCCGTAACAGACAATCTGGCTTCATGACAGCAGAGAATCAGTCTGCATGTCATAGCAGAGAATGAGGCTTCACGTCACCCACCACTGCAACAGTCCATTGGCATATATTTAGGCCTAGCACACAGGCAGAGCAGAGAGGTCCCGTAACAGACAATCTGGCTTCATGTCAGCAGAGAATCAGTCTGCATGTCATAGCAGAGAATCAGGCTTCACGTCAGCCACCACTGCAACAGTCCATTGGCATATATTTAGGCCTAGCACACAGGCAGAGCAGAGAGGTCCCGTAACAGACAATCTGGCTTCATGTCAGCAGAGAATCAGTCTGCATGTCATAGCAGAGAATGAGGCTTCACGTCAGCCACCACTGCAACAGTCCATTGGCATATATTTAGGCCTAGCACACAGGCAGAGCAGAGAGGTCCCATAACAGACAATCTGGCTTCATGTCAGCAGAGAATCAGTCTGCATGTCATAGCAGAGAATCAGGCTTCACGTCAGCCACCACTGCAACAGTCCATTGTCATAAATTTAGGCCCAGCACCCAGGCAGAGGAGAGAGGTCCCGTAACAGACAATCTGGCTTCATGTCAGCAGAGAATTAGTCTGCATGTCATAGCAGAG
Source organism: Bufo gargarizans (assembly GCF_014858855.1). Classification (NCBI taxonomy): domain Eukaryota; kingdom Metazoa; phylum Chordata; class Amphibia; order Anura; family Bufonidae; genus Bufo; species Bufo gargarizans. Next base: position 44,482,135 of record NC_058080.1, read on the forward strand.
AATCAGGCTTCATGTCAGCCACCACTGCAACAGTCCATTGGCATATATTTAGGCCCAGCACCCAGGCAGAGGAGGGAGGTCCCGTAACAGAGAATCTGTCTTCATGTCAGCAGAGAATCAGTCTGCATGTCATAGCAGAGAATGAGGCTTCACGTCACCCACCACTGCAACAGTCCATTGGCATATATTTAGGCCTAGCACACAGGCAGAGCAGAGAGGTCCCGTAACAGACAATCTGGCTTCATGTCAGCAGAGAATCAGTCTGCATGTCATAGCAGAGAATCAGGCTTCACGTCAGCCACCACTGCAACAGTCCATTGGCATATATTTAGGCCTAGCACACAGGCAGAGCAGAGAGGTCCCGTAACAGACAATCTGGCTTCATGTCAGCAGAGAATCAGTCTGCATGTCATAGCAGAGAATGAGGCTTCACGTCAGCCACCACTGCAACAGTCCATTGGCATATATTTAGGCCTAGCACACAGGCAGAGCAGAGAGGTCCCGTAACAGACAATCTGGCTTCATGTCAGCAGAGAATCAGTCTGCATGTCATAGCAGAGAATCAGGCTTCACGTCAGCCACCACTGCAACAGTCCATTGTCATAAATTTAGGCCCAGCACCCAGGCAGAGGAGAGAGGTCCCGTAACAGACAATCTGGCTTCATGTCAGCAGAGAATTAGTCTGCATGTCATAGCAGAGAATCAGGCTTCATGTCAGCCACCACTGCAACAGTCCATTGGCATATATTTAGGCCCAGCACCCAGGCAGAGGAGGGAGGTCCCGTAACAGAGAATCTGTCTTCATGTCAGCAGAGAATCAGTCTGCATGTCATAGCAGAGAATGAGGCTTCACGTCAGCCACCACTGCAACAGTCCATTGGCATATATTTAGGCCTAGCACACAGGCAGAGGAGAGGTTCATTCAACTTTGGGTAGCCTCGCAATATAATGGTAAAATGAAAATAAAAATAGGATTGAATGAGGAAGTGCCCTGGAGTCCAATAATATATGGTTATGGGGAGGTAGTTAATGTCTAATCTGGACAAGGGACGGACAGGTCCTGTGGGATCCATGCCTGGTTCATTTTTATGAACGTCAGCTTGTCCACATTGGCTGTAGACAGGCGGCTGCGTTTGTCTGTAATGACGCCCCCTGCCGTGCTGAATACACGTTCAGACAAAACGCTGGCTGCCGGGCAGGCCAGCACCTCCAAGGCATAAAAGGCTAGCTCTGGCCACGTGGACAATTTAGAGACCCAGAAGTTGAATGGGGCCGAACCATCAGTCAGTACGTGGAGGGGTGTGCACACGTACTGTTCCACCATGTTAGTGAAATGTTGCCTCCTGCTAACACGTTGCGTATCAGGTGGTGGTGCAGTTAGCTGTGGCGTATTGACAAAAGTTTTCCACATCTCTGCCATGCTAACCCTGCCCTCAGAGGAGCTGGCCGTGACACAGCTGCCTTGGCGACCTCTTGCTCCTCCTCTGCCTTGGCCTTGGGCTTCCACTTGTTCCCCTGTGACATTTGGGAATGCTCTCAGTAGCGCGTCTACCAACGTGCGCTTGTACTCGCGCATCTTCCTATCACGCTCCAGTGCAGGAAGTAAGGTGGGCACATTGTCTTTGTAGCGTGGATCCAGCAGGGTGGCAACCCAGTAGTCCGCACAGGTTAAAATGTGGGCAACTCTGCTGTCGTTGCGCAGGCACTGCAGCATGTAGTCGCTCATGTGTGCCAGGCTGCCCAGGGGTAAGGACAAGCTGTCCTCTGTGGGAGGCGTATCGTCATCGTCCTGCCTTTCCCCCCAGCCACGCACCAGTGATGGACCCGAGCTGCGTTGGGTGCCACCCCGCTGTGACCATGCTTCATCCTCATCCTCCTCCACCTCCTCCTCATCCTCGTCCTCCTCGTCCTCCAGTAGTGGGCCCTGGCTGGCCACATTTGTACCTGGCCTCTGCTGTTGCCAAAAACCTCCCTCTGAGTCACTTCGAAGAGACTGGCCTGAAAGTGCTAAAAATGACCGCTCTTCCTCCTCCTCCTCCTCCTCCTCCTGGGCCACCTCCTCTTCCATCATCGCCCTAAGTGTTTTCTCAAGGAGACATAGAAGTGGTATTGTAACGCTGATAACGGTGTCATCGCCACTGGCCATGTTGGTGGAGTACTCGAAACAGCGCAACAGGGCACACAGGTCTCGCATGGAGGCCCAGTCATTGGTGGTGAAGTGGTGCTGTTCTGTAGTGCGACTGACCCGTGCGTGCTGCAGCTGAAACTCCACTATGGCCTGCTGCTGCTCGCACAGTCTGTCCAGCATGTGCAAGGTGGAGTTCCACCTGGTGGGCACGTCGCATATGAGGCGGTGAGCGGGAAGGCCGAAGTTACGCTGTAGCGCAGACAGGCGAGCAGCAGCAGGATGTGAACGCCGGAAGCGCGAACAGACGGCCCGCACTTTATGCAGCAGCTCTGACATGTCGGGGTAGTTGTGAATGAACTTCTGCACCACCAAATTCAGCACATGCGCCAAGCAAGGGATGTGCGTCAAATTGGCTAGTCCCAGAGCTGCAACGAGATTTCGCCCATTATCACACACCACCAGGCCGGGCTTGAGGCTCACCGGCAGCAACCACTCGTCGGTCTGTTGTTCTATACCCCGCCACAACTCCTGTGCGGTGTGGGGCCTGTCCCCCAAACATATGAGTTTCAGAATGGCCTGCTGACGTTTACCCCGGGCTGTGCTGAAGTTGGTGGTGAAGGTGTGTGGCTGACTGGATGAGCAGGTGGAAGAAGAGGAGGAGGAAGCCGAGAAGGAGGAGGTGGCAACAGGAGGCAAAGAATGTTGCCCTGCGATCCTTGGCGGCGGAAGGACGTGCGCCAAACAGCTCTCCGCCTGGGGCCCAGCTGCCACTACATTTACCCAGTGTGCAGTTAGGGAGATATAGCGTCCCTGGCCGTGCTTACTGGTCCACGTATCTGTGGTTAGGTGGACCTTGCTACAGATGGCGTTGCGCAGTGCACACTTGATTTTATCGGATACTTGGTTGTGCAGGGAAAGCACGGCTCTCTTGGAGAAGTAGTGCCGGCTGGGAACAACATACTGTGGGACAGCAAGCGACATGAGCTGTTTGAAGCTGTCTGTGTCCACCAGCCTAAATGACAGCATTTCATAGGCCAGTAGTTTAGAAATGCTGGCATTCAGGGCCAGGGATCGAGGGTGGCTAGGTGGGAATTTACGCTTTCTATCAAATGTTTGTGAGATGGAGAGCTGAACGCTGGCGTGTGACATGGTTGAGACGCTTGGTGACGGAGGTGGTGGTGGTGGTGTTGGTGGTACATCCCCTGTTTGCTGGGCGGCAGGTGCCAACGTTCCTCCAGAGGCGGAGGAAGAGGCCGAGGCGGCAGCAGCAGAATAGGCCGAGGCGGCAGCAGCAGAAGAGGTAGCAGGGGGAGCCTGAGTGACTTCCTTGGTTTTAAGGTGTTTACTCCACTGCAGTTCATGCTTTGCATGCAGGTGCCTGGTCATGCAGGTTGTGCTCAGGTTCAGAACGTTAATGCCTCGCTTCAGGCTCTGATGGCACAGCGTGCAAACCACTCGGGTCTTGTCGTCAGCACATTGTTTGAAGAAGTGCCATGCCAGGGAACTCCTTGAAGCTGCCTTTGGGGTGCTCGGTCCCAGATGGCGGCGGTCAGTAGCAGGCGGAGTCTCTTGGCGGCGGGTGTTCTGCTTTTGCCCACTGCTCCCTCTTTTGCTACGCTGTTGGCTCGGTCTCACCACTGCCTCTTCCTCCGAACTGTGAAAGTCAGTGGCACGACCTTCATTCCATGTGGGGTCTAGGACCTCATCGTCCCCTGCATCGTCTTCCACCCAGTCTTGATCCCTGACCTCCTGTTCAGTCTGCACACTGCAGAAAGACGCAGCAGTTGGCACCTGTGTTTCGTCATCATCAGAGACATGCTGAGGTGGTATTCCCATGTCCTCATCATCAGGAAACATAAGTGGTTGTGCGTCAGTGCATTCTATGTCTTTCACCGCTGGGGAAGGGCTAGGTGGATGCCCTTGGGAAACCCTGCCAGCGGAGTCTTCAAACAGCATAAGAGACTGCTGCATAACTTGAGGCTGAGACAGTTTCCCTGGTATGCATGGGGGTGATGTGACAGACTGATGGGGTTGGTTTTCAGGCGCCATCTGTGCGCTTTCTGCAGAAGACTGGGTGGGAGATAATGTGAACGTGCTGGATCCACTGTCGGCCACCCAATTGACTAATGCCTGTACCTGCTCAGGCCTTACCATCCTTAGAACGGCATTGGGCCCCACCATATATCGCTGTAAATTCTGGCGGCTACTGGGACCTGAGGTAGTTGGTACACTAGGACGTGTGGATGTGGCAGAACGGCCACGTCCTCTCCCAGCACCAGAGGGTCCACTAACACCACCACGACCATGTCCACGTCCGCGTCCCTTACTAGATGTTTTTCTCATTGTTATGGTTCACCACAACAACAAATATATTATTTGGCCCAATGTATTGTATTCAAATTCAGCGGGATATAAATTTGAGGCCTAGTATTTAGGCGCTGGGTGACCGGTATGGATTTAGTGACAGAATTAGACTTGGAAATGCACAGAAGCGTGTGTGTGAAGTTATTCTGAATGACCCTATGTGCACCTTCAATATGATCTACCCTTTTAGGGATAGATTTCAAATAGCTCTGATATAGCAGAAACGACTAAATTATGAAATTGCTAAATTGGGAATTGTATTTCAACCCAGAACAAAAAATGTGCTTTGACGGACACTAAATAACTTTCCCAGCCACAACAGGACAGCGGTAACGAGAGATTTAGCGGGATATAAATTTGAGGCCTAGTATTTAGGCGCTGGGTGACAGGTATGGGTTTAGTGCCAGAATTAGACTTGGAAATACACAGTAGCGGGTGTGTGTGAAGTTATTCTGAATGACCCAATGTGCACCTTGAATATTATATACCCTTTTAGGGATAGATTTCAAATAGCTCTGATATAGCAGAAACCACTAAATTATGAAATTGCTAAATTGGGAATTGTATTTCAACCCAGAACAAGAAATGTGCTTGAACGGACACTAAATAACTCGCCCAGCTACAGCACTAAGGACAGATTTAGCGGGATATAAATTTGAGGCCTAGTATTTAGGCGCTGGGTGACAGGTATGGGTTTAGTGCCAGAATTAGACTTGGAAATACACAGTAGCGGGTGTGTGTGAAGTTATTCTGAATGACCCAATGTGCACCTTGAATATTATATACCCTTTTAGGGATAGATTTCAAATAGCTCTGATATAGCAGAAACCACTAAATTATGAAATTGCTAAATTGGGAATTGTATTTCAACCCAGAACAAGAAATGTGCTTGAACGGACACTAAATAACTCGCCCAGCTACAGCACTAAGGACAGATTTAGCGGGATATAAATTTGAGGCCTAGTATTTAGGCGCTGGGTGACAGGTATGGGTTTAGTGCCAGAATTAGACTTGGAAATACACAGTAGCGGGTGTGTGTGAAGTTATTCTGAATGACCCAATGTGCACCTTGAATATTATATACCCTTTTAGGGATAGATTTCAAATAGCTCTGATATAGCAGGAACCACTAAATTATGAAATTGCTAAATTGGGAATTGTATTTCAACCCAGAACAAGAAATGTGCTTGAACGGACACTAAATAACTCGCCCAGCTACAGCACTAAGGACAGATTTAGCGGGATATAAATTTGAGGCCTAGTATTTAGGCGCTGGGTGACAGGTATGGGTTTAGTGCCAGAATTAGACTTGGAAATACACAGTAGCGGGTGTGTGTGAAGTTATTCTGAATGACCCAATGTGCACCTTGAATATTATATACCCTTTTAGGGATAGATTTCAAATAGCTCTGATATAGCAGAAACCACTAAATTATGAAATTGCTAAATTGGGAATTGTATTTCAACCCAGAACAAGAAATGTGCTTGAACGGACACTAAATAACTCGCCCAGCTACAGCACTAAGGACAGATTTAGCGGGATATAAATTTGAGGCCTAGTATTTAGGCGCTGGGTGACAGGTATGGGTTTAGTGCCAGAATTAGACTTGGAAATACACAGTAGCGGGTGTGTGTGAAGTTATTCTGAATGACCCAATGTGCACCTTGAATATTATATACCCTTTTAGGGATAGATTTCAAATAGCTCTGATATAGCAGGAACCACTAAATTATGAAATTGCTAAATTGGGAATTGTATTTCAACCCAGAACAAGAAATGTGCTTGAACGGACACTAAATAACTCGCCCAGCTACAGCACTAAGGACAGATTTAGCGGGATATAAATTTGAGGCCTAGTATTTAGGCGCTGGGTGACAGGTATGGGTTTAGTGACAGAATTAGATTTGGAAATGCACAGTAGCGGGTGTGTGAAGTTATTCTGAATGACCCTATGTGCACCTTGAATATTATATACCCTTTTAGGGATAGATTTCAAATAGCTCTGATATAGCAGAAACCACTAAATTATGAAATTGCTAAATTGGGAATTGTATTTCAACCCAGAACAAGAAATGTGCTTGAACGGACACTAAATAACTCGCCCAGCTACAGCACTAAGGACAGATTTAGCGGGATATAAATTTGAGGCCTAGTATTTAGGCGCTGGGTGACAGGTATGGGTTTAGTGCCAGAATTAGACTTGGAAATACACAGTAGCGGGTGTGTGTGAAGTTATTCTGAATGACCCAATGTGCACCTTGAATATTATATACCCTTTTAGGGATAGATTTCAAATAGCTCTGATATAGCAGAAACCACTAAATTATGAAATTGCTAAATTGGGAATTGTATTTCAACCCAGAACAAGAAATGTGCTTGAACGGACACTAAATAACTCGCCCAGCTACAGCACTAAGGACAGATTTAGCGGGATATAAATTTGAGGCCTAGTATTTAGGCGCTGGGTGACAGGTATGGGTTTAGTGCCAGAATTAGACTTGGAAATACACAGTAGCGGGTGTGTGTGAAGTTATTCTGAATGACCCAATGTGCACCTTGAATATTATATACCCTTTTAGGGATAGATTTCAAATAGCTCTGATATAGCAGAAACCACTAAATTATGAAATTGCTAAATTGGGAATTGTATTTCAACCCAGAACAAGAAATGTGCTTGAACGGACACTAAATAACTCGCCCAGCTACAGCACTAAGGACAGATTTAGCGGGATATAAATTTGAGGCCTAGTATTTAGGCGCTGGGTGACAGGTATGGGTTTAGTGACAGAATTAGATTTGGAAATGCACAGTAGCGGGTGTGTGAAGTTATTCTGAATGACCCTATGTGCACCTTGAATATTATATACCCTTTTAGGGATAGATTTCAAATAGCTCTGATATAGCAGAAACCACTAAATTATGAAATTGCTAAATTGGGAATTGTATTTCAACCCAGAACAAGAAATGTGCTTGAACGGACACTAAATAACTCGCCCAGCTACAGCACTAGGGACAGATTTAGCTGGATATAAATTTGAGGCCTAGTATTTAGGCGCTGGGTGACCGGTATGGATTTAGTGACAGAATTAGACTTGGAAATGCACAGAAGCGTGTGTGTGAAGTTATTCTGAATGACCCTATGTGCACCTTGAATATTATATACCCTTTTAGGGATAGATTTCAAATAGCTCTGATATAGCAGAAACCACTAAATTATGAAATTGCTAAATTGGGAATTGTATTTCAACCCAGAACAAGAAATGTGCTTGAACGGACACTAAATAACTCGCCCAGCTACAGCACTAAGGACAGATTTAGCGGGATATAAATTTGAGGCCTAGTATTTAGGCGCTGGGTGACAGGTATGTGTTTAGTGCCAGAATTAGACTTGGAAATACACAGTAGCGGGTGTGTGTGAAGTTATTCTGAATGACCCAATGTGCACCTTGAATATTATATACCCTTTTAGGGATAGATTTCAAATAGCTCTGATATAGCAGAAACCACTAAATTATGAAATTGCTAAATTGGGAATTGTATTTCAACCCAGAACAAGAAATGTGCTTGAACGGACACTAAATAACTCGCCCAGCTACAGCACTAAGGACAGATTTAGCGGGATATAAATTTGAGGCCTAGTATTTAGGCGCTGGGTGACAGGTATGGGTTTAGTGCCAGAATTAGACTTGGAAATACACAGTAGCGGGTGTGTGTGAAGTTATTCTGAATGACCCAATGTGCACCTTGAATATTATATACCCTTTTAGGGATAGATTTCAAATAGCTCTGATATAGCAGAAACCACTAAATTATGAAATTGCTAAATTGGGAATTGTATTTCAACCCAGAACAAGAAATGTGCTTGAACGGACACTAAATAACTCGCCCAGCTACAGCACTAGGGACAGATTTAGCTGGATATAAATTTGAGGCCTAGTATTTAGGCGCTGCGTGACAGGTATGGGTTTAGTGACAGAATTAGACTTGGAAATACACAGTAGCGGGTGTGTGTGAAGTTATTCTGAATGACCCAATGTGCACCTTGAATATTATATACCCTTTTAGGGATAGATTTCAAATAGCTCTGATATAGCAGAAACCACTAAATTATGAAATTGCTAAATTGGGAATTGTATTTCAACCCAGAACAAGAAATGTGCTTGAACGGACACTAAATAACTCGCCCAGCTACAGCACTAGGGACAGATTTAGCGGGATATAAATTTGAGGCCTAGTATTTAGGCGCTGGGTGACAGGTATGGGTTTAGTGCCAGAATTAGACTTGGAAATACACAGTAGCGGGTGTGTGTGAAGTTATTCTGAATGACCCAATGTGCACCTTGAATATTATATACCCTTTTAGGGATAGATTTCAAATAGCTCTGATATAGCAGAAACCACTAAATTATGAAATTGCTAAATTGGGAATTGTATTTCAACCCAGAACAAGAAATGTGCTTGAACGGACACTAAATAACTCGCCCAGCTACAGCACTAAGGACAGATTTAGCGGGATATAAATTTGAGGCCTAGTATTTAGGCGCTGGGTAACAGGTATGGGTTTAGTGCCAGAATTAGACTTGGAAATACACAGTAGCGGGTGTGTGTGAAGTTATTCTGAATGACCCAATGTGCACCTTGAATATTATATACCCTTTTAGGGATAGATTTCAAATAGCTCTGATATAGCAGAAACCACTAAATTATGAAATTGCTAAATTGGGAATTGTATTTCAACCCAGAACAAGAAATGTGCTTGAACGGACACTAAATAACTCGCCCAGCTACAGCACTAAGGACAGATTTAGCGGGATATAAATTTGAGGCCTAGTATTTAGGCGCTGGGTGACCGGTATGGATTTAGTGACAGAATTAGACTGGGATATGGCCAAAAAATAAACAGACTATTGCTGGTTAAATGCACTTGGTGTGACAGCTTCACCCTGATGTAGGCTTTAGCCAAAAAACAACCACACCATTGAGGGTTAAATGCACTTGGTGACAGGCGCAGCTTGCCCCTGATTTAGTATATGGCCAAAAAATGAACAGACTATTGCTGGTTAAATGCACTTGGTGTGACAGCTTCACCCTGATGTAGGCTTTAGCCAAAAAACAACCACACCATTGAGGGTTAAATGCACTTGGTGACAGGCGCAGCTTGCCCCTGATTTTGTATATGGCCAAAAAATGAACAGACTATTGCTGGTTAAATGCACTTGGTGTGACAGCTTCACCCTGATGTAGGCTTTAGCCAAAAAACAACCACACCATTGAGGGTTAAATGCACTTGGTCGCAGCTTGTGCTGGCGCACCACAAGACACAAAATGGCCGCCGATCACCCCAGAAAAATGTGACTGACAAACGGTCTGGGCAGCCTAAAAACAGTGAGCAATTGAGGATCAGCAGCTCAATGATCCACAGCTGCAGATCGATCAGTTAATCAAGTCCTTTGGAGGAGTTAATCTGCCTAATCTCGCCCTACTGTCGCAGCCGCAACCTCTCCCTACGCTAATCAGAGCAGAGTGACGGGCGGCGCTATGTGACTCCAGCTTAAATAGAGGCTGGGTCACATGGTGCTCTGGCCAATCACAGCCATGCCAATAGTAGGCATGGCTGTGATGGCCTCTTGGGGCAAGTAGTATGACGCTTGTTGATTGGCTGCTTTGCAGCCTTTCAAAAAGCGCCAAGAAAGCGTCACAAAAGCGCGAAGAAAGCGACGAACACCGAACCCGAACCCGGACTTTTACGAAAATGTCCGGGTTCGGGTCCGTGTCACGGACACCCCAAAATTCGATACGAACCCGAACTATACAGTTCGAGTTCGCTCATTCCTAACGGCCACCCTTCATTCATTTCTATTGGGGTTCTGAAAATAGCTGAGCACACTTAGCTATATTCAGAAGTCCAATAGCAGTGAACAGAGAGCAAGCTGGACGTGTGTAGATGCCGGTGGTTTAAGCCCTTAGATGCAGTGGCCAATGTTGACCGCCGAATCTAATTTGTTTACAGAGGGAGGTAGCTCCCTCTCACACCCCATCGGCTCCCCCGGATGCAAATGCAGGATGCTGATGGCTGTTATGTACAATATACAGTTTACAATACATTACTTAAAAGTTGAAGAGGGTTATATCTTAATATCAGCGTTCTAGGCGCCGGTCTTAATAAATCCCCTGCACTGGCGGTGGATCTGCTGAAGTTATGAAGAGGCACTGACCTATACATAACTTCGGTACATCTAATGTCGCTTCTAAATGTAACCCAGCTTTCTAGCTGCCTTACAATTAGACCATCTTCTATGCCTAAAACAGACCCCTTCCCCTTCCACACCACAACCAGTTATTTAGACCTGGCGTGGTGCACCAGAAATATTCCTAATATAGGCATATATCAGTATAATAAATGACAACCAAACTCTCTTAGTTGGAGAAAAATAAAAAGTAATATAATAATAAATAAATAAAAAAGTAAAAAAAAATTGGTTCTAAATTGCTTCTAAAATTATAAAGCCTTCTAACATCCTAAAACACTAGCAGAACGACCTGGCTTTGCACGGGTATATTTCATCTATTTTATTTTATGTTTCCGTGTGTCGTAAAAAGATATCAACAGTTTCCTCCATAACAGTGACCTCTACAGTACCCGCCCCTTTAACAATAAGCTCTACAGTTCTTGCACCTTTAACAGTGATCTCCACAGTGCCTGCCCCTTTAACAGTGACCCCCATAGTGGCCACCCCTTTAACATTGACCTCCACAGTGGCGCGCCCCCTTAACATTGACCTCCGCAGTGCCCGCCCCTTTAACAGTGACATCCACAGTGCATGCACCTTTAACAGTGACCTCCACAGTGCCTGCCCCTTTAACAGTGACCTCCACAGTGCCCATCTCTTTAACAGTGACCTCCACGGTGCTTGCTCTTTTACCGGTGACTGCCCCTTTAACAGTGACCACCCCTTTAACAGTCACCTTCATAGTGGCTGCCTTTTTAACAGTGACCTTCTCAGTGCCCGCCCCCTTAACAGTGACTTTCACAGTACCTTCCCCTTTAACAGTGACCTTCACAGTGCCTGCCCCTTTAACAGTGACCTCCACATTGCCCATCCCTTTAATAGTGCCCGCCCCTTTAACAGTGACCTCCACAGTGCCAGCCCCTTTAACAGTGACCTCCACAGTGTCTGCTCCTTTAACACTGATCTCCACAGTGCCTTCCTCTTTAACAGTGACCTCCACAGTGCCCGCCCCTTTAACATTGACCACCCTTTTTTACAGTGACCTTTATAGTGTCTGCCCCTTTAACAGTGACCTCCACAGTGCCCGCCTCTTTAACAGTGACCTCCACAGTGCCCTCCCCTTTAACAGTGACCTCCCTAGTACTTGCCCCTTTAACAGTGACCTCCACAATGTCTGCCCCTTTAACATTGATCACCCTTTTAACAGTGACCTCCACAGTGCCCACCCCTTTAACATTTACTACCCCCTTTAACAGTGACCTTCATAGCGACTGTCCCATTAACAGTGACCTTCACAGTGCCCACCCCTTTAAAATTGACCACCCCTTTAATAGTGACCTTCATAGTGGCCGCCCCTTTAACAGTGACTTACACAGTGCCTACCCCTTTAACAGTGACCTCCGCAGTGCCTGCCCATTTAACAGTGAACTCCACAGCGCCCGTCCGTTTAATAGCGGCCCCTGCCACCCATGCATGTAGCAGTGTAGTTGTGCCGTCATACGTCATATGACTGAATATTTAAATACCTGCAAACTTCTAAAACCTGTGATTAGTTGTTATGGCAACCTGGAGAAGGACCTGCAAGCTTCTATTGGCTAATAAGAGACATGTGACCGTGTAAATGGCAGTTCAGATTTAAGTGAATAGCTTGCTGGCTTCTATTGGCTAATGCAGGTAATTTTTTTGTAATATCTCAGGAACGGTACGTCCTAGAGAGCTGAGACCAGGTCTAAAACCTTCCCGGACACCTGATGTACCTGTGTGCCAAATTTGGTAAAGATCGGTCCAGTCGTTCGGTCGCACATAAAGAACGTACAGACAGACAGATGTCTAGACAGACAGACAGAAACTCATTTTTATATACTGCATATAAGAGATGACAAATAAAAGTTCTCACCACATCAAGTGACACATGTCAGATTTCAAAAATCAAGCTGTGTCATGAAGGTGAAAACTGCCATCTGGACAACTTAAAAAAAAAACTGCAGATGTTTTTTAAACACAAAAAATCCCACAAAATCTAGGCATGTGATGAGACATGTTGGATTTTGTTCAAATCAGTGGGGGGAAAAAAATCTGCATAGAGTTAGACCCAAATCGGAGCTTGTACTAGGCCACCATATAACCATGTGTGTACGGCCTAAACAAAATCCCATCAGGAGGCCCCGTATCATCACTGCACTAATGAAATATACCTTGTTGAAAAAATAACAATGTAGCAAAATTAGAATTTATTGCTCATTGTAATCAACTGATTTGATGAGCCTGCAAAAATAAAGACAGAAATTTATTTTTTCTATTGTGTTACGAATTGACTAAATCCCACGTTTTAATCTGCAAATTCTAATGCTGCACATAATAATAATAGTGATCAACACTCTCAGCTCCTCTGCCTCATACTTCTGATTACACATCTTGATGGTTAAAATCTAATTATCTCATTCTGGGTAGAACATGTCTGAATCACCAAAAAGTGAACAGGAAAAAGAAAAAAAAAGTTTTCCTCTGGTTCCCGATGCAGTAATTAGTCTTCACGCATGTGATAAATATTCTTTCATGCTCTTCCAACCGGAAAAAAATTAGAAAGATTCCTAATGATTCCATATCAACAAAACAATAACACTGAAGGGAATTCTCAGTAATGAAAGATAATTAAAATAGTTTTTTTTCCTCCTTTTTTCTTCATCTGATGCTTGCAGAGCCTCGTCTTGTTCTTTCATGTCACTTTCCACTAATGTTATTATATCTCGAACAATGGTGTTTAATCAGTTTGAACAGGTGTCACTGTCTATGACAGTAATTTGTCAATTTATTACAGTAATTGTAACACCAAAGAAGGATCGGCGTTATATGGTGTACAGAGAAGAAGACAATTGAAGCTTGTAAAAAGGTTTCTTTTTGTAATAAAGTCAAAAGAAACCTAAGGATAGATCATTTGAATATTTATCTCCGTTGCTTTACATTCAAGGTAGGCTATGAGCTAATAATGTGATATTTAAAGGGGTTGTCCAAGTTTAGGATAGGTCATCAATATCAGATCGGCGGGGGTCCGACATCCAACACCCTGCCGATCAGCTGTATGAGGAAACGGCATGCACACGTGCCATCTCCTGTCTCTTTTCCTGCTCTGTCGCTGCTTTGCCATAGACAGCCGAGGTGAGCAGGAAGAGAGACAGGAGACGGCGCGTGCGCACTGTGCGCACACCGTTTCCTCATACAGCTGATTGGCAGGGGTGCTGGGTGTCCTGAGGATAGGTCATCAAACGTAAAAGCCCGGAGGACCCTTTTAAAGGGTAAAGATGAGCAAAGTTTGAAAAATTCGATTTGGCAGCTTCGGTGAACTTCAACAGGAAGTTTAATTTGTTACAAATTATTTTGTCACAAGTTGATTTCTATTGTATGGAGCGGGTACAATGGCGAGGAATGGCGATTGCGCTGCCACCCATCATTTAACCCCTCAGATGCCACATTCAACGCTGATCACGTCATCTGTGACTCACATTAAAGCCTCATTCACACGTCCGTGCTCAAATCCGTGAACAGGTGGTCAGTGATGCATCCATGAAGCTGTCCGTGAAGGATCCGTGTGTCCGTTTTTTGCTGTCCGTGTTGCATCCGTGTTTCACTGACACTGAACAGCTGAAAAATATTTTTCAAATAATCTCTTCTTAATGATCCGTGAAACACGGATGCAAGACGGATGGTGTCCGTGGTTTTCATGGACCCATAGACTATAATGGGAGTGATGGATCCGTGAACACGGACAAAATAGAGCATGCATCCGTGCTAAAAACACGGACCCACGGACTATGCTAACACACTGATGTGTGAATACACACATTAAAATGAATGTGGAGAACACGAACAGCACACGTCCGTGAAACACTGACATGTGAATGAGGCTTAAGCCTTTCAAGACCTGCGGCGTGCGTGATGATGCCACCACGTGATGATGCCCCACTTCTCCATGAGCAAATGGATGAGGTATATATTTTTTTTTAGCAACCATTTTAGGAAAGATTGATTTGTTACCACAAAGAGCAAGGAAATTTGGCTTCGTGACAAATCAAATTTTTCCTGAAATTTGGATCGAAGTCTACTTCCGATACCATGATTCGCTCAACACTAGTAAGGGGCATACTGTATAATATTGAAAAATAAGAAAGAATTAAACACAATTGTTCTTAGTCATAAAATGATTTTCAATACTTACTCTTCTTACATATAAAATAATGACAGATAGATTTGACCTTGTATTTCTTCTTGGCTTAACATATCCCCGAGATGTGTTGCATGAGATGACCAGGCTTTTACAAAACACATGGTTTGGTGATACTCTTTCAGAAGAGGTGTAGGCTATATGTGTCCTACTGGTGGTGATGTGCATTTCAGCCTAAGGTCAATGATTTTTTAAGCACGTCACAGAATTGTACTGAACTGGTTTCATGAGAAACTGGAGTCCTTAAAGGGGTTTTCGAGACCTGTTCTTAGGATAGATCAATATCTACTGCTGCAGCCATTTACTGGCCATAAAGGTGAAGTGTCTGCGAGGGGCACATGTTCATTAAATTACATGATGATGGATGAGACGTCAGTCCACAGGAAACCAGAACCAAAGGGGACAGGACCCTCAGTGCTGAAATAAAGCCTCAGTGAGTGACTTCAATTTTAATGTTGAATGATTTCTGGACTTAAATTAATTTAAGCTTGGGGGTCTCGGAATACAACTTTAACTAAATTCGAGCTTAGATAAAGGTGGACAAAAATGTAATATCAGGCACTGAAATAAATGTTGATAGCATCAACTCAGTAGGAGTATAAATAGGGATGCAGTGGCAGCAGAACCTTCATATAGTTCCCATAGAGGTCCATGAGCTCTTTGTCATATGTCTGTATGCTGATATCTGATTTAATATGGAGGTGTACAATTATATTCCATATGGATTCTATTGATAAGCAAAAACTAACTATATCCCCTTGGATTCCGTGTGAAAGGAGGTATTCTCAGATAGAAGAAAAACACAGAGGAATATCTCCATACACTCAGAGTTCATTAGAGCTTGTACAACTGTTCAGAAATACTGTATGGATCCATGACATAAACAATAAAGTATTGGAATCGCACTCACCAGATCTCACGGTCAACCGGAATGCAACAGCCCACCTGGAGTCCAAGATTCTTTAGGGCTCCCTCATGATGAATCCGAAAAAAAGCAATGGAGGCAGCATATCCGGTAAAAAAACCCTTTATTGGGTCCAGCCAAGTGAACTTGACGTGCAAAAAAGTAGTGACGTTTCGGCCGCTTCACAGCCTGTTTGATAAAGGCTGTGAAGCGGCCGAAACGTCACTACTTTTTTGCACGTCAAGTTCACTTGGCTGGACCCAATAAAGGGTTTTTTTACCGGATATGCTGCCTCCATTGCTTTTTTTCGGATGGATCCATGACATAGACTTTGTGCATATAAGCCCCAGTGCCATGCAATTAAGCCCTTAGTCTTCACAAAAGCAGGGTCTTTGCAAGGTTAAAACATTTGGGGCCTGGGCCACTGAAGTTTTGTCCCAGGCCCTGAATGTCCTGCCTGCCTGCTAGACACAACTGTATTGAAATCCTCAGGACGGCAATTGAATCTAATGCACTGAAAGAGCTGAAGGAACTGTGATGACATCACAGTCCATGTGATCAATGCTGAAGACATTGTTTGAGGACCTGCAATGACTTCACTTGCAGGAGAGGACGACGCTCAGCAGTGAAGAGGAGAAGTCCTGGGGAAGAAGTTATGGTAAGGTGCTACTTGAGGAGCGGTAAGTGAAGGGATAGATACTCAGTGTGAGAGGCAGAGTAATGCTGGGAGTTGTGGTTATTTAACTTGGACTGTATGTTAGGGCTGAAGAGAGAGATATTATTTATATGGGACAGAATGTTGAGGGGGTGTTGTTATTTACATGGGACTGCATGTTGGAGGTGGCTGGGGCAGGGTGATTTTACTTACATGGGACTATGTGTCAAGGGGACAGTGGTTTTTACATAGGACTGCATGTTGAAGGCAGCTGTGGAAGGGGTTGATGTTATTTAAATGGGAATTTATGCTGATGGTGACTGTGGGAAGAAGTGATGTTATTTACATGAGACTGTGTTGGAGGTGGCTGGTGATGGGGTGATGTTATTTACATGGGATTATATGTTGATGGCAGCTGGGGGAGGGAGTGATGTTATTTACATGGGACTGTATTTTGAAGGGGGCTGTAGCTATAGAGGGATGTTAATTATATGGGACTGTTTTTTGAAGGCGGCAGAGATGGTGTGATGTTATTTACATGGGACTCTACGGCGGGGGGAAGGAAATAATGTTATTTACATAGGATTGTATTGTGGAGGGGCTAAAGAATAATAATTTCTGAGAACACTAAAGAGAGGAATATAACTACAGGGTGCACTGCAGGAGGCATAAATACTGGGGGCACTTCAGGTTGAGCATTATAACAGTAGGGGGCAATATAAATACTGGGGGCACTTCAGGGTGAGCATTACAACAGTAGGGGGTGATATAAATACTGGGGGCACTTCAGGTCGAGCATTATAACAGTAGGGGGCAATATAAATACTAAGGGCACTTCAGGGTGAGCATTACAACAGTAGGGGGTGATATAAATACTGGGGGCACTGTAGGGGCATTTTAAATCCAGGGGACCTTAGGAATTCTTATTACTACTGGGGACTCTATAGAAGTGTCTTATAAATCCACTTTATTTCTACTAAGAGCACTATGGGGGCGTTATTACTACTGAGTGGTCTGTAGAGAGCTTTATTACCACTAGGGGAACAAATAGCGGCTTTATTTCTACTGGGATCTCTGTGAGGGCATTATTAATACTGGAGGGCTCTTCTTTTAATGGAGGCACTCTTGGGAAGCATTATCACTGTTGGGGGCACTGTAGAGGGCAGTATTACTAATGAGGGCATTCTAGAAGGGAATTACTATTGGTGGGATATTGAAGAGCGCTATTACTATTGGGGGGACTATCTCAATGGCACTAATATTTCTTCAGGGTACTATTTGGGGGTATTAGGGTGCACAGCGAGCAGCAGGATATCACTGTGTGGACTCCAGGTTGGGGGATGATGATAGAAAAGTGAGAAAGCTGTGTGTCATACTCTGCAGACAAGGCATGGCTGAAAGAAGCTGTCCGGACCAAATGAAGAAGATGATGATAACATAGAAGATCTACATAAGAGGAGACATCACCTAGGAGGCCCTGGATGTGAGAGGTACGTGCTGCTGTATAGCAGTAAAATGCAGTGTGCAGGGGGAGGTTCGACTTAAAAAATTGGGCCATATTTATTGGGGCTCGTGCCCCGGATCTTTTGAGAACCTAGCAACAGCCCTGCAATAAAGTGTAGCCTATTCTCCAAAAAGAGATTAAAATTTCTCATTACTTGGTTCATTTTGGGTGCAAAAATAATGTAAATTAAATCATACATCACATTGTGCATGACAATCTCTTTCTAACAAAGCTGGAACCAGGCCTGTACCTCACATAAATCCACAGATCTTCCTATTCATTGCTCCAATTGTTATGCTAGATTTATTTCAAGCTGGCAGCTGTGTCCTTTATTGGGGACATGCCCTTTTTCAAGGGGTGTATCCTTTCTCAAGGGGCAGGTACCTGTAACTATGACAGCTTTTAGCAGTAGATAATGCTAGTGGCAGTTGAAGAATGGAACTGAGTATGTGTGACCACCTCAGAGAGATGGACAGAGAAATAAGAAAAAAATCAAGCAGCAGTGGTTGCCATACAGATACAATTTACTGCATAACTCAGCGGCTAAACAAAATTTTTAATTATATGCTAATACAAAAGTATTCAGATCCAGTTGCTGGTAGACTATATTTTTGTGGGACAACCCCTTGAACTGTCATATGTCTAATGGTCATGCTCCATCACATAGTACTGGCACCACATTTTCATACTTTTTTTCTAGAAATGTGTCAAAGGCACAACATTAGGCCCATATTTGGTAGAGTTTGAAAACTTTTGGCTGCCTATGACACCATTCAGTTATTTTCATTAGAAAACATACCCCTGTAAAATAAGGTTCAGAAAAAGGCAATATCCATTGACTCCATGTTATCGTGGACACTTATTTACCTCCTCTGTAGCACTTCATTTCTACTTGCATTTTAAAGGGAGTCTTTCACCTAATCTGAGCGTTTTAGACCGCTCAGATCAGGTTATAGACTCTTTAACCCTCATTACGATCATACCTTTGTCTTATGTGTCCCTCGCCCAGATAATGAAAATAATACTTTTTAAACTTATGCAAATTACCTTCTGAAGGTGCCCAGGGGCGGCGTTACTGGGCGATGTGCCCAGAAAAACACACCTCCAGCCGGCGGACGTCACGAGCGGCACCAGAGGACGGCGGGCTGGGAACTGGCCAGCACCTGCGCACTGCTCTGCCCATTATGGGCAGATGAACAGCTTTTCATATTGCGCATGCGCCGGCCAACTAAAGACAGCCGGCCGGCGCATGCGCAATATGAAAGGATGTTCCTCTGCCCATAATGGGCAGAGCAGTGCGCAGGTGCTGGCCAGTTCCCAGCCCGCCGTCCTCTGGTGCCGCTCGTGACGTCCGCCGGCTGGAGGTGTGTTTTTCTGGGCACATCGCCCAGTAACGCCGCCCCTGGGCACCTTCAGAAGGTAATTTGCATAAGTTTAAAAAGTATTATTTTCATTATCTGGGCGAGGGACACATAAGACAAAGGTATGATCGTAATGAGGGTTAAAGAGTCTATAACCTGATCTGAGCGGTCTAAAACGCTCAGATTAGGTGAAAGACTCCCTTTAAGAACAACATTTTTGGAAAATAAATATGTTTTTCATCTCATGCTAACAAAAAATGTACTCTTCTGAAAAATGTCCTTGACTTCTTTTCAAAGAGATTCCTTTTTTAATGATTAATTTTGTTAGTAACTAAAAGAACACAAAGTAACCCGAAAATGCAATTAATCTACTAAAGTAAATCTCAAATAATAAAAACTTCTGAACTCTAATAAAAGTGGACCTCTGCTCATAGCTTCTCCAGACTAATGGCCCCACTCTCCACATGAATTCCCGTTTATCATATTTTTGTTTTAAATAATAAAATATCTAAAAACAAAAATTGGGTTGGCCATAATAACCCTAATGTGGAAGTAGTTTACTATTATGTTCGTTATCTTTATATAGAGACATTTGATGGACTTAAAGGGTAACTGTCATGTTTTCATCAAAAAATCCATTTTAGAATATGTTACTGCTGCAGCAGCATTATGCATAAAGCAATCTTTAGTTTCTTCACATACCACTGTTTTCCTTGAATTTTTCCCTTAGTTACAGCTGTTTAAAAATTTACAATATAAAGACCTTCTCAAGATGGCTCCTCTGCCAGTTCTCTGAGGCCAAAGCTGCTTTCCCTCATTTCCCATACACACTTGCTGTGACCAGTAGCTCCCTGCCAGCCAATCAGATTGAATTAATGAGAGACACGCCTCCTAACTCTGAAGCCTAATGCAGCCATGCAGTGTGAAGGGCCGTCCCTCCGTCTTCCTGTCTTCTTATCCAGAGACAGACAAGCCCTGGCAACTGTCTTGTAAGGGAGCAGTGGAAAGGGACGGGGACATTAATCAAAGCTTTTATTATAAGGTAATTAAAGATCTTTGGACAATCATTGCCAGACTAACTCAGATATACATGCCTAGCTCTAATAAACTAGACAATTGAAAAAAATATGACAGTTACACTTTAAATATAAAAGACCTTAATTCGTGTGATGGTTTTATATGCTGAAAGTACACCGAGTACAATCACCGAGGTCCGATAAGGACTTATTCATCATAAAAGAAATGCTGCCACTGATTAGCAACATAACATAATGCAGAACTTTTTAGCTCATAAAATCTAAAAACATCCAAAAGGTTTTCTGGCCGGAAATATATATTGATGAGTCCTAGGATCATGAAAAATGAAACAGGTGAACACCAATTTAGTTTCCTGAGGCTACTAGCTAAAGTGAGAATCCAAAAACAATACAATGAGGATAACAATACCTTCACCTTTGGTCGAGAGAAACAGAGGTGAAGACAACAGGGTTAGAGTAGAACCTCACTGTGGTGTGTCCCTAGAGTGCTAACCTTGTAAAAGCAGAGTAATCAGAAGGATGACCCTGCATAGAAACATTGTAACAAACACCTATTTTCACGAAAGACAAATACGTAATCAGGTATCATATAACCTGCTAAATACAAAAAAATACAACATAATCCAATCCTGATATCGACCAGTCAACGTGATAAAGATCAGGATTAAAGGAGTTGTCCGGGTTCAGAGCCCAGACATATCCCCATTTTCACCCAGGCAGTCTCAAGCTCCTATGCTCTCCTTTGCCTCGTGCAGGGAAAAGGCATTTTCTGGAGATCAGGTGATGTACCGGGCTCTCCATAAGGACTGCTATGCGGAGGATTCCACCAGCAGTGAGCCTGGTGATGTCACTGGCACTAATGGGAGGGCTTCAGCGCTGCCCTAGCTTGTAAAATGGCTAGGGCAGCACTAAAGCCTGTCCATAAGAGCCGATGACATCACCGGGAAGCCTCCACCTAGCAGTGTGCTGATATAAACTAAAAAGCCCTTGCACTGCATGATACAGAGCAGGACAAGGGAGAGTATCAGAGCATGAAATGCTCTGATGCTCATATGATGCTCATATCAGAGGGGCCTGAAGGAGAAAGATTAGGATATGTTCGGGTTCAACTCTGAACCCAGATAACTCCTTTAAATAGCATGTTTCATCAGGATCAATCCTATTAAACCAGACTGCTTGGTAGGGTTGACTTTGAAGAATAAATGATACTTGTCTTTCAAAAATTGGTTGCAGTGTTCCTTAGGAAAAAAAATGTATTCTTTATGCAAATGAGGGCTTCAGTGCACCAAGGAGCAGGTCCTTGCCCCTAGGTGAACCTCAGCCCCCCCAGCTTTCTAGTGCTGGGTTCTAGCACCCCGATGTACTGAAGCCCTGATTTGTCTAAAGAATAAAAGCCCTTTTTTGGGATCCCTGCAACTGATAAACACAAGACAGATAACACTACAGTCATCAGGATCAACTCTAACAGGTAGTATACCTGGTTTAATAGAATTGATCCTACTGACAGAGGCTCTTTAAATTGTGATGTATTTTTTGAATGCAGAAGGGTATATGATACTTGTTTATATTTGCTTTTTGTGAAAATCAGACAGATTAGGGCAGTGATGGCTAACTTTGCCACTCCAGCTGTGGTAAAACTACAACTCCCAAGATGCCCCCCTTGCTTGGCTGCTCTCAGAACTCTATAGAAATAAATGGAGCATGCTGGGAGTCGTAGTTTCACCACAGCTGGAGTGCCAAGGTTAGTCATCACTGGAGTAGGGTATTCTTTAGTAGATTCCTATGTGGGGCTGTCCTTTTTAGGATGATTAGTCGGAATATAGATGCCCTTAACCCTTCATTTTTGAAAGGCGTATTGTTGCTAATTAAAACTAATAAGGACACAGAAATGTAACCACATATGGACCAATTGGTGCAAATCTTTCCATTATACCTTATTTCTGTGTAGGCTCCATTCCTGGTTTTAAACCACTGATGGAAATCACTGACTAAACACTGACTGTGTAGAAGAGGCCTCACTATTTATAACTATATCGTAAGCCTGGTCTGACCTAAAATAACCAAAATATCTTTTAGTGTCAAATTGCTAAAATATATCTATTAAAGTTCTGATTCATTAGAATTATTTTCATTTTTTATGTTGTTCCCCACTGTAGACAGTGGCGTCGCCAGGGGGGGGGGGGGGCAGAGGGGGCCACGGCCCCCCTACATCACGCTTTGCCCCCTCATGTGCCTCCCCAACTAAAATGCCCCCCCAAGTGAGCCACCACAGTCGGGCACAGGGAGATTAGCGCTTCCATTGCGCTCATCTCCATAGTCATCTGCCTGTGCTGAGGCGGGGCAGGGGAGGGAGAGGTGGGTCCCTTCCCCTTCCTCTGATAGGCTGCAGGCACATGATGGGGGGCACATGATGGGGGGCTTATTACTGGCACGTGATGGGGGCTTATTACTGGCATGTGATGGGGGCTTATTACTGGCACGTGATGGGGGGCTTATTACTGGCACATGATGGGGGGCTTATTACTGGCACGTGATGGGGGCTTATTACTATCACGTGATGGGGGCTTATTACTGGCACGTGATGGGGGCTTATTACTGGCACATGAAGGGGGCTTATTACTGGCACATGATGGGGGGCTTATTACTGGCACATGATGGGGGGCTTATTACTGGCACGTGATGGGGGGCTTATTACTGGCACATGATGGGGGGCTTATTACTGACACGTGATGGGGGCTTATTACTGACACGTGATGGGGGGCTTATTACTGGCACGTGATGGGGGCTTATTACTAGCACGTGATGGGGGCTTATTACTAGCACGTGATGGGGCTTATTACTGGCACGTGATGGGGGGCTTATTACTGGCACATGAATGGGGCTTATTACTGGCACATGATGGGGGGCTTATTACTGGCACATATTGGGGGGCTTATTACTGGCACGTGATGGGGCTTATTACTAGCACGCGATGGGGGGCTTATTACTGGCACATAATAGAGGGCTTATTACTGGCACATGATGGGGGCTTATTACTGGCACATGATGGGGCTTATTACTGGCACGTGATGGGGGGCTTATTACTGACACGTGATGGGGGGCTTATTACTGACACGTGATGGGGGGCTTATTACTGGCACATGATGGAGGGCTTATTACTGGCACGTGATGGGGGCTTATTACTGGCACATGATGGGGAGCTTATTACTGGCACGTGATGGGGGCTTATTACTAGCACGTGATGGGGGGCTTATTACTGGCACATGATGGGGGGCTTATTACTGGCACATGATGGGGGCTTATTACTGGCACATGATGGGGGGAACATGATGGGGGGCTTATTACTGGCACGTGATGGGGGCTTATTACTGGCACGTGATGGGGGGCTTATTACTGGCACATGATGGGGGGCTTATTACTGGCACGTGATGGGGGCTTATTACTAGCACGTGATGGGGGCTTATTACTGGCACATGATGGGGGGCTTATTACTGGCACATGATGGGGGGCTTATTACTGGCACATGATGGGGGCTCAATACTGGCACATGATGGGAGGCTTATTACTGGCACATGATGGGGGCTTATTACTGGCACATGATGGGGGGCTTATTACTGGCACATGATGGGGGGCTTATTACTGGCACATGATGGGGGGAAGCAATCCCCCCACCATTTTATGGGTTTTGTTCCCACAGCATTTTGTTTACGGCAAAACTGACCCATGCCCTTTATTTTATGGGTTAGTATGATTACAATGATACCCCATATGTATAGGTTCTTTATGTCTAAAAAGTGTAAAAATAAATTTAAACTTTGAGATTTTTTTTTTTATTTCACCATATTCTGACCCGCATAACTTTTTTATACCTATGTCTACTGAGCTGTTTAGGGACTCGTTTTTTGCGGAACAATCTGTACTTTTAATTGATTCCATTTTAGAGTATGTGCGACTTTTTAATAGCATTTTATTAATTTTTTTAGGGTAAGAGAAGCAATGAAAAAATGGCAAATCAGCCATAGTATGGGCATTTTCGGTTGCAGTGATACCCATGATGTTTATATTTATTGTTATTTAGGTATTTATTTTTAATTATACGGAAAGGGGGGTGATTTAAACTATTATAGATTTTTTTTATAATTTTTGTGATCACAATGTGCCTCATATATGGGGTTATTACTTTTTTTAATTTTAAATTTTGGCTTATCAGGAATTTATTATTAACTTATTTTGCTCACTTTTGCTCCATTCTTATCCTGGCCTGCCATCTGGTGGCCAAAATAAGAATTGCAGTTTGAATACTGTTGGCCTACTCAGTAAGGTTTACAGTATTCAGCGCAACTACCTATGCCCGGATTGGACACACAGGGCATAGGTAGGAAGCCTGGAAGCACGAGCTTCTGGGTTTTTGAGCATTTAGGTACACTTGATCATGGCATCTAAAGCATTTAATTACCGCGATCAGCATTAGGTCTCTGCTGTTTCATTTGCCACCCATGACGCCCGCTGCACGTGCGAGCGGGCGTCATGTTTACACATCGCACCAGTGCTGTACATGTACGGCGCTGGTAGCCTAGGCTGTTGGTTGGTATGGGGTTTGGCTGGTTAGGTGGGTGGACAATATTCAGATTATTGCTGTTTTTGTCTGCAATCTCCTGCAGGTTATTTGACCGTAAACACTGAATATTAATCAGCTCTGGCATACCTACTTCTCCAACCCCAACGCTCTCCTGCCCCATCATCTAATATTGATGAGAATATGTCATCAGGAACATCCATCTCCTCCTGTCTCTCTCTGAATCTTGCTGACTTTTCTAGGAAAACAGCTAGCAAAAGATGAGGATGGTCATCTTTAAAGCCTGGACCCCCTGAGGGGTGCAGACTGGATGGTATTGGTTGGCACGCTGGCACTGGAATAATAAAGGTTTCCATCTTATTGGTATTACATTTTTCTAGTAATCATTTTCAGCAACACTGTCCCTAGCACTTGCCACATCTCTCCCTATACTCAGTTCACAGGACAATGGTAGAGACTGTGCGGGATGAGTTTTTTTTTATGGCTTTGACATCACAGCAGATGACTATCTGCGGATTGGCTGGCTGCATGGCATTATGGGTGATCTTTCATTCTCGGACTTGTCTACTCTACACTTAGTGTCACTTTGTAACACGTGCAGCTGCCATGTTAGGAAAACCTGATTCATTACCACGACGCGCAAGGACATTTGGATTTGTTGCATTTCAAAGTTTTCCTAAACTTTGGACTGAATTCTGCGTTGAATACTTTGCTTCGCTTAACACTAATAAATCTCCACTTAGTCTTTCTGACTTTCATCCACCGACCCAATTCAAACTCGTGTAATAAACCTCTCTGGTTTAAGTTGGTCCCTGGCAGCTAAGGCTATGATTCCATTGTACTGGCATAAAACTGACACTCCTTGACAATCCCACTGGGTAAAGAAAGTAGCCCAGATAGCAAGATTTGAGAAAATTTGCTCATTTGACCTCCGGAGTCATAGTAAATTCCTTAAAACATGGACCCTTGGGTTGTCCTTCTTTCAGAATCTTGAGATAGTAGACCGAATGTCAACATCAACTCCCACTTCACAGCCCATTGATTATTATTGCTACTGAGATGTATGACTGTTCCCAAAGGTGGTCAGACAGTGATAATAGCCATTGTTTAATGTCTTGTAAGCTCAATACTCTAACTGCTGATGAGACTTCTGTTTTTTCACGACATTTGGACAACAAAATTCTATCCCCCCTATTGCTACATCATTGCATTACTTTCTTGTACCAAGTTCATTACCTGTCTATTAAGTGTGAACATCTCTAACCATTTCTGCTGTACTGTGAGATTGTTAGAATCTACTAATTGTGTAGAATGTTTGTGGAACTGTTATATACCGTATTTTTCGCTTTATAAGGCACACTTTTTCCCCCTCAAAAGTGGGGGGAAAATGGCTGTGCGTCTTATAAAGCGAATACTAGTGAGCCCTTCCATTATGGAAGCGCTTACTAGTATGCTTTAGGTGCCGGGAGTAGGAAGTGAAGAGCTGCAAGCGCTTGTAATATTCACACTCCCGGTCTTCATTCCTGGGCCCGGCGCTGCACTGTCCTGACCCCGTACAGCGTCAGGACGTAGTGCACATGCTATGACCTGACACTGCACTCAGTCAGGTCACAGTGCAGCGCGGCCGGAGAAGACATAGGAGTGTGACTGCTGCAGTAGATGGAGAGGAGCCATCACTCAGGAGAGGTAAGAGAAGTTTTTTATTTTATTCTGATGTGAGGTCTGATGGAGGTTCTGGCAAGGAACTCTGATTGGGGGGTCTGACAATGCGGACTAATCTGAGGTCTGATGGGGATCTGACAATGAGGGCTAATTTGAGGTCTGATAGGGGTCTGGTCTGAAATAAAGGACTTATCTGAGTTCTGATGTGGGTCTCACATTGAGGGCTGATCTGAGGTCTGATGGGGGTCTCACATTGAGGGCTCATCTGAGGTCTGATGGGGGTCTCACATTGAGGGCTCATCTGAGGTCTGATGGGGGTCTCACATTGAGGGCTCATCTGAGGTCTGATGGGCGTCTGAAATAAAGGGCTGATATAAGGTCTGATGGGGGTTCTGACAATGAGGCCTGATTTGAGGTCTGGTCTGAAATAAAGGGCTGATCTGAGGTCTTATGAGGAGTCTGACAATGATGGCTGATCTGAGGTCTGATGGGGTTATGGCAAGGAACTCTTATTGGGGTCTGACAATGAGGGCTAATCTGAGGTCTGATAGGGGTCTGGTCTGAAATAAAGGATCTATCTGAGTTCTGATGTGGGTCTCACATTGAGGGCTGATTTGAGGTCTGATGGGGGTCTCACATTGAGGGCTCATCTGAGGTCTGATGGGGGTCTCACATTGAGGGCTCACCTGAGGTCTGATGGGCGTCTGAAATAAAGGGCTGATATAAGGTCTGATGGGGGTTCTGACAATGAGGGCTGATTTGAGGTCTGGTATGAAATAAAGGGCTGATCTGAGGTCTGATGGGGGTCTCACATTAAGTGCTGATCTGAGGTCTGATAGGGGTCTGAAATAAAGGGCTGATATAAGGTCTGATGGGGTCTGACATGGACGGCTAATATGTGGGTCAGATGTGATTTTCTGATGTGGGGGTCTGATCCGATGTCCTGGTATTTATGGGGGTCTGATCTGATATGAGGTCTGATGAAAAATAGGTTTTTCTTATTTTCCTCCTCTTAAACCTGGGGTGCGTCTTATCATCAGGTGCGTCTTATAAAGGGAAAAATATGGTGGTTATAAATACTAGAGGTGAGCAAGCTCCATCACTCTCTCAAAAAATTTCCTGAACATTTTTTTATTTTAAAATTCTGCTCAAATTGTGATTCCCAAAAATACATTTGTGAATTTCTTGTATACATATTCAACAGAAAAAAAAAACGGATACTGAACATACACATCTGTTTTGTCTATTCTGCATTCCTGTCATTTTTTTTACTAGTTTGGAAAATGCAGATGTCTGTGCTTTTTCATCCAGCCAAAAAAGATGATGCAGCACTTACAAAAGCAATCAGGCAAATAAAATCTATTGAGAGTAATAGGAAGATCAGTTACACTTATTGCATAAAATAGTTCTCATTTTTTCAATCAGTTTAACTGATTTGTAAAAAAAAAAAAAACTATGAAGAAACATGACTGTCCTCCAATTGACACACCCCTTGTCTAAAAAGTTAACCAATCATGGATCACTTGGCTTGTTTCAAAATAAAAATGTTAAAACAATCGGTTTTTATTTATTAAAAATAAATAAGCAAACTGATTCCTGTTTAAAAAAATAATAATAATATGAAAGAGGCCTTAGTTTTTATGCTAAACCACTAGAAAACATGCTTAAATCCTTAAAGGGTTGCTCCATCAGGATTGTCCTGTCCATATACCCTTTAAGGGCATGTACACAATGTAGAGGATGTCCCAGCTGTAAAGGGAGCCTATTAGCATTTTTTACTGCTGATAGCATTGGGTAGGGGCTTGGGAAGCTGCACAAACATTCCTTTTGTGGAGCTTTTTTCACCAGGAGTAGTGTGAATATGAACATTTATGGAGCCAGGTTCTTCTCTTACAAGTTTTATTGTGAAGTACCCTCTGTATTGATTTGCATCACAGCTCTTACCCTCTGCTTGGAGTGACAAATGTACTGGTGTCCTTGTTAGATGCTACAGCTATTACTCATATCAGAGGGGAGGGACTGTATAGCTACTGACATCAGAGAGCAGAGAAGACTTGAAGCTTTGACTCCTAGGCACTTGCAAGAGCAAAATCTGGCAGAATAAAAGTTCATATTTACACTACACCTGATGAGAAAAGCCACTGCTGTCATAGCATGGCAGACTTTCTTAATGCTTGCAAACTCCTTTTATGTGTGGCCTGGTATGGCAATGCTTGAATGACCAGTATTTAAAGAGAATCTGTCAGCTCCTTAACACCCCCCAAACTAGAGTAAGTGGTGTATACTATCAATGACGCTGAGTCCAATTTATTTATATTTTTTTATCTTCATACTTTCAATGCTGTGCTCCTGCAAGCCAGCAGTAAAGCACATTAAGGGGACTTAAAACAATGGAGAGGACTCAAGAAGGAGTCTTCTCAATGCATTTTACTACAAGTTTGTGGGACACCAGCATTGAAATGCAAGTGAGTATAAAGGTATAAATGACATAATCGGACTCAGCATCACTTTCACTATACACCGCTTGTGCTAGTTTGCAGGGTGTTTTTGAGCTGACAGATTCCCTTTAATGCTACAGAGGGAATTGCCTTGGCTTCTCCCATCTGATTGATGATGGTCTAAGAAAAAAAGACCCTTCGAATGCACCCCTTGATACATTCAGTTACCCAATAAAAAGTATAATTTACTATTTTTTCCTGTCTCTATTGATGACTAACATCGTACGCACTACTATTACCCAACAACTTCTAAAACCAACACTACCATAAAACCCATAATTTACATCACAAATTACATTTTGTAGGTGGATACATCACAAAAATATAGAATCCAATAGAAACATCTAGTATTCATTAAGAACATACCCTTGCACTTTGTCCAGCAATCAACTGGTCATCTTCTGTCTGCACACTTGTTCGGCTTCTGACATCATAATCTTCCTGTTCAAAGTCAGAATCATCTTCTAATTCTTCAGGAGTCTTTAAGAAAAGAAAAAAAAATTGAATGTGGGTGCAAAGCATTCTGCTTACTTACTTAAAATTATTACAATGTACCTAAGCATGAAACCCAATATATATATATATATATATATATATATATATATATATATATATAATATAAATTAATAACATGGTTCAACAGTAGAAGTCCAAGCTAGGAAACCAATGTTCTAGGTTACCAAGGAACTAATGGACCCCCTGAGGTTCTCAACATTTGACTCACTGTGAAACAACATGAACAAGCATGGAGTTTTTACCGTATATTGAACAGTAGCACCTCTATCCAAAATTGCAATAAACAAGTTTTTCTAGAGATGGTAGGTGCCTATATATTAGCACTACTTTGAGAAGACCACCATCCATTCTAATGTAAGCTAGAATTTTAGTGACAGATATTCAAATCAAAATTGAATATTTGGCACTGAAAAGTCTCACCTAGATTAAAATGGATAGTGGTCTTCTTAATGTGGTGGCCTTTTGGCAAGGTTTCCCTTTCCATAGAGAAAATATGTAAAGAAAATCAAGATGATGATCTTGAGAGAGACTTCAAGTCTTTGACCTTGTGCTTCACCAGCTTGTAATGATCTTAAAGGGGTTGTCCGCTTTTTTTATATTGATGAACGATCCTCAGAATAGGTCATCAATATCAGATCAGCCAGGGGCTGACTTCCAGAACCCCAGCCGATCAGTTGTTTGAAGAGAACGCAGCCTCGTACAAGTGCTGCCTTCTCTTCACTGTTTACCTGCTCACCGTCACAATTGCAGCAGTGAGCAAGTTTAATTATAACTGTTATGTCCCCTTTCCCTTCTATGTGAACAGGATGGACCAGTCTCATAGAAGTGAATGGGATGCCTTAGTTGTAATCACACCTGTTCACCCTTGTGGTTGTGAAATTAAAGAGAAGACAGCGCTTGTATGAGCGCTGCTTTGTCTTCAAACAACTGATCAAAGAGAGTGCTGGGAGTTGGCCCCCCATCGATCTGATTTTTCTGACCTATCCTGAGGATAGGTCATCAATATAAAAAGCGGACAACCCCGTTAAAAAAATAAAAATCATTCTCACCCTTATCATGAGTACAGCTTTCCTGATGTCCCTCACACCATCGTAAACTAGTCGAGAAGCATCAATGAACTCATTCTCTTCAAATGTTTGTGGGATATTTGTGCTCAAAGCTTCAATTGCAATTTCCACTTGTTCAGCAAAACGAGGCATAACTGAAAAAAAAATAAGACAATGGAAAAACATTAGTATATATTAGGCACCATAACTTTAGTGGAGTTGACCAGCTGTCTCTCAGCCCAAAGACCCTGGAGACTTAAATAAACACTGCTATATGTCATGGCCTTCTATACCAATTTGAACATTTCTGAAATAAGAAAGGAAAAATGTGAAGTTGAAGCAGGGCCTGATTTATAAGAGGAACTTCAAAACTTTAGCTTAAATCAAAAACAAAGATTAACCTTACCTTTTGTGATGTAAAGCTTTGAGAGTAGGACGCTGTCTATAACACATCAAAAACAATTTATACTAAACAACATTGCCCGGGGAAATTAACATAAAGGAGACTTTAAAAGAAATTGACTTTCGAGTTTCATACATACAACTTTAGTCTTTCTACTTCATGACCTGTTTTCATAAGCTAAAAGATTTAAGTCAATGATTACGTTACCTGACAAAATATTCATTTCATTTCTTTTTTGTAGGTAATTTGGGAAAAAGTACGTGAAGGTAAAAAAAAATATTCTTAGCATTATTTGGAATATAGATCATTGAAAACTGATTACTAAATTGATGCTATCATTTCCAGCTCAATGGTTGTCCCGACTGCACAACCTCTTTTCTAAGTTAGGACCTGCTGTCAATCACACTTGGTTTTCGAAGATGAAATGCTTGATGACCAGGGCCTGATTGTCACTGCTATCTCTGCAACTCCATAGATACATTTTGGAATTTTCATTTTCAAATATATGAGATATGTGGACGTGTTGAGTCCTCCATAATGACTGACACTCTTTGCAATGACTCTCTACTGTCCACTCTGCCTAATCTAAGTGTTTGTAAGTGATATTTTCTTCATTAGGTAAGTGGAAGGTCAGCTGTAACCTCAGACAATTTTAAATATATATCCTCTTTGGACACAACTTTTTTTGTTAAAATCAGAGCAAATATCAAATTAATAGATGTCCAGTTTTTTTGTGGGACAACCCCTTTAACTTAGAAATCTCTACTGAAATGGGCTTTCAAATCCAGACAAGGGGTTGACTCAAATGATCAGCCCTGTCCATGTGGTCTATTGAACATGACTATAAATATGATCAGAGAAGGTTCTTTGCCCAGAAACCTCTTTTTATTAGCCATGGAAGAACACCCTTACAAATAGCCATCTCTCACTTTACCACTGTGGTCATACATTCATTTGAATTTATCAGTCAGTCATCTGAGGTTTTATTTTTAACCATCAGATCTATGATTATTATTCCAAAAAGACTGCCCAGTTAGGAAAGCTCCTTTAATTTAGTCTTATATGTTATTTATCAAGGATCTGTTTATGTACATTGCCCGTCCCAAAAAAAAGTCGCCACCAAAAATATTCCTCAAACAGACTAACATCTTTTCCACGACCACGAGATGTGTCTTTCGACATGGTTATTTAAGAATAGTGTTGAGCACGAATATTCAAATTATGAATATTTATCTTGAATATCGCAAATTCGCGAATATTTCAAATATAGTGCTAAACTGTATATTCCCTATATCGAATATTTGTCATTTTTTTTACATCTGAAAACATGATTCCTCCCTGCTTCTTGCTTGTGGGCCAATGAGTCATTGGCCCGCAAGCAACTTAAGCAGGGAGGAATCATGTTTTCAGATTGAAAAAATGACGAATATTCTAAAAACAAATATATAGCACTATATTCTAAAAATCTTTTTTTTCCATCTGAAGTCATGATTCCCCCCTGCTTAAATTACTTGTGGGACAAAGACTGTTCACTTCAGATGGAAAAAAAAAATATGAATATTCTAAAAAAACTAATATATAGCACTATATTCTATAGTGTTATATACTTGTTTTTGACCCACTTTGCATTACACGATTTTTACATTGCAGATTTTTCGCAATCGCAAAATTATCTCGAATACGAATATTTGCGAATATGTGATGAATATTCTTTTACATATTTACGAAATATCGCAAATTTAAATATGGGACCTGCCGCTCATCACTATTTAAGAAATGAGAAGCAACTCATTGCACCATTTGGGGTTAAATAACTTGTTGCCAGCTGAAAGATAATCGCCCATGCAGTAATTATCCAGTAGGAGGCTCATAACTATTTGTTTAGTTAAATCCAGGTGGTGACTTTTTTTGGACAGGCAGTGTATATCACAGGGAAACAGACATCAACATGATTAAAATATATGCAATTAATATTTGTACTGAAACTTACTACAATTATTTCTTAAAGGTCTGAGAGAAGAAAAGAGTCCTCGGGCAACTACTTTTGCAATTAGCCACTCTCTTTGATAGCAGATAATAACTTTAATGATGGTCACAGGATATTATTTCAAGTGAAAACAAAAAAATAAAATAAAAATTAATCATGGGGGAAGAGAAGTGGAGTGTATGTCTTGATTCCTATGGTTTTCAAATATTGCAAAGATTTGGGATTTTATTTGGCCTTTTTGCCTTTGATAAAATAACAGTGAATTTATGCCAAAGAAGGGATGACTGAGACAGATTACTAATCCTCTAATTTAGTGTAAATTTAGATGGTCAATCCAAAGATATGCCAGAAAATGATGCTGGATGATAAATTTGGTCCATCCTTAGACACTTTTGTCTACATTTCCATCACCTATTGCTTGAGTTACTTTGTGCCAACATTTTAGTGTATTTTTGGCACAAAAAATCATATCTTAAAGAGTCCCTGTACTTCATTTAATAGAGAATGGTGTAACTGCCTGAATCCATGTAAAAAATCTGTAAAATCATGTAATTTACAGTCCACTGCTTGTTGTCAGTCAAGATCCATCCCTGGTAACAGAGACATAGAAGACTGCTTACAATAAATGAGGGCATGACTGTAATAGGTCAATAAAGGGTTGCACTATTGGCTGTATCTTGTCTTCAAGCCTATTTCGAGATCAGAGACCTCAATGCAGCATGCTTTGCAATGGAACTTCTGAATAAAGTATAGAATAGTTATAATGAAATAACCCCTTCAAAGGGGTTGTCCCATCTTAGGGGTCCCACCTCTGGGATTAACACCTATCCTTAGAAGGAGCGCACAAAGTGATGGAGGGCGCACTGCACATGCGCGACTGCTCTCCATTCATTCCTATGGGAGTGCTGAAAATAGGCAAGCAACGCACTCGACTATTTTCAGAAGTCTTATTGAAATGAATGGCGATATGTCCAAGATGGGACAACTCCTTTAATGTTCATGTGACCTCACACATGTTTTAAAGGGAATGTGTTGTCTATAATTGTTTTCTGCCAGGTAAAATTAGATAATGGCACCTATCCTTTTTTATAATTATTTTTTTTTATCTTCTGATTATAGATAGTTTTTATTCTGTTTCCTGAATATGACTAGAGGGCGGCCATCTTGTCTGAGCTGTGCTTAACAGCATTTAGAGATATGCTTTGTAGCAGTCACCATAGGCTATAGACACAGTGGACAGGATGAGACCTCTTTGACGTCCACGGGAAAGATTTCTAGGCATATGACCTGTGCAGTTGTCAGTAGGGAGTAAATAAGATGGAATATCACCTACCGTGAATGGTGGATTATGTGTTATATATATACAGGTGATATCTGTGATCTTGCCTGTGGTGATAATGAGATAACTGCTAAAAAGTGAGCTGTACAGACCAAGAAGTGGTGCTTATTATTAGGACTAGTGCAAAAACAGCAGAATATGAGGACTCTTTTAAAATGTAGATGGTGGCATGAAAAATTAAAAATACCCACCAAAATTTCTTCAAAAATGTTCAACACAAACACTTGATTTAAATAACAGGTAATTTTTTGATGGTGCATTCCCTTTAAGGCAGGAGATTTTCAGTAGCTGTACATTATAAGGAAGGACACAAGTCCATGAATATCTTTTTCTTCTACTATCTTTAATATTCAGACTCGAGTTTGTATTCATATAGTAAAGCTCCCGTTCACAGGAAAAAATATATTTTGGCAATAAAAACATATAAATGTAATAATGGACAAAAGTGGTGAGAAAATTCATATCTAACTTCATCTACTTACCAGTTTCCGAAAGTAACTTTGTAGCTTCTAGAACTTTCTCTGTGTAGACTCCTGCTTCATAGTTCTCCATCTCAGAATTAATGATATGGATCACTCTGGCGGCACGGCCTCGAATAGCGCCCGCAGTTCTATCCAACGTGTCCACATCCCCCTCTTGTAGAGCAATTACACACTTGTTGACGTCCTCCAGTATGTGGTTTTCTACAAGAAAGATCAATACAGACACCTGTTTTCTTGTTCTGTTTTACAAGGTAATAGGTTCATGAGCGAACAAGGTGGAAAGGGTTAAAGCCGTACTTTCACAAAAATTGAATGATCCCTTTTTTTAAGTGAAAATATAATGTCAAGAAGGAGAAGAGGCAAACTTCAGAATATAGAGAACCAAGGAAAGCATGTAGAGAATGTTATTGTATTCTATAATATCCTAGTGTTGTTTTCAAGAAGGATAGAAAAATCCAGAGCTTCTTAGAATGTTCTTAGGAATCTGATCAAGCTGTCCGCTCACTCGATTTCATCTACCACTAGCAGAAGGACCCGGCTTTGCACGGGTATATTTCATCTATTTCATTTAATGTTTGTGTGTTGTTAAAAGATATTGACAGTATCCACTATAACAGTGACCTCTACAGCACTTGCGCCTTTAACAGTGACCGCCACAGTGGCCTGCCCCCTTAACAGTAACATCCACAGCACCCTCCCCTTTAACAGTGACCTCCACAGCGGCCTCCCCTTTATTAGTGACCTCCACGGTACCCCGTCTCGTTAACATTGATTACCACAATTACATACCCCTTTAACAGTAACCTCCGGAAGCTCCATTCCCTTAAAATGTGACTTCCACAACACCCTACCCCCTTAACAGTGACCTCTACAGCAATCTCCCCCTTAACACTGACCTCCATAGAGGACCGTCCCCTTAACTGTGACCTCCATAGCAGCCTGCCCCTAGAGTGGCCAGAGGTCCAGTTTTAAGCCGGACAGTTCGACTTTCAGACTCCCTATCCTCCATCTGGCGCAGGGCCTGGACGGACAAAGGGAGGTCCTTTTGAACAGCTCACTCTCAGACAACAGCACTGTGCTGTCTGAGTATGAGCTGCAGGGGGAAAGTCACCCTCCCTCCCACCCCTGCAGCTGGCAGAAGTTGATTTTTACCTTCATTTTTTCAATCCGGATGCGGAGTGGGAGGGGCGTGGCCTAACTGGGTCAGGGCGTGGCTTAGCAAGACCTGGGGTCGGGGCTTTTAAGTCCATCTTTTGAGGGTGGCCAGAATGGCCACCTACCTGCCCCCTTAACTGTGACCTCCACAGCACTCCTCTCCCTTAACAGTGTCATCCACAGTGCCCTGCCCCTTTAAAGCTGACCTACAGCAGTGAAGAAAAATGGCTGGGTTGTTATGGAAACCTGGAGTAAAACTGTGTGTATGTGGAGACTAAGGACCTATGAGCTTCTATTGGCTGATAAGGGACATGTGACCGTTTGTATGGCAATTGGGATATGAAGAGAAAGAACTGCCGGCTCCTATTGGCTAATGTAGGTCATGTAATGTGCCATATTTGCATTGTTGGGGAATGTATCAGGAACGGTACGTCCTAAAGAGCTGAGACCTTGTCTGAAACCTTTCCGGACACTTGATGTACCTGTGTGCCAAATTTCGTGACTATAAATGCGACGGTGCGGATTCCTTTAGTGGACATACATATACACACACACATACATACACTCAGCTTTCTATATTAGATGGAGACAGGCCATGTGACTGCTATGGGGGAAGCTGGAGCCAGCGCTGAACTCATTTTTATGTCCCCAACATAAAACAACAGCTATTTGTAGCAGCTGCCACAAGGGGGAGATCAGTGAAAGAGATTTTTACAGCCTCCATTAATTACAGTGGAAACTGTATAAATTGCTAAGCACGGAGCTCCCTCTAGTGGTGAATGCAGACAGACAGCTTTATCATGTACAATGTAAAAGGAAGGAGATGAATTATAGCTGTTATGGGGAGGGGATTTATCAGCGTATTTATGTGTCCTGTCATAAATACGACTTTTTGTGACATTGAAGTTGGGAAAAAGTCAGAAAAGTGAAGAGCATTTTCCTTTTCTTTTTTTTTTCTATATAAAAATTATGTCAGGAATATAACAAGAAGGTGGGAATGGGGGGCTAAATTTTACTAATGTACAAAATTTTCCAGTCTAAATTATTCTATCTATCTATCAATCTCATATCTGTCTATCTATCTCCTATCTATCTATCTATCTATCTCCTATCTATCTATCTATCTATCTATCTATCTATCTATCTCCTATCTATCTATCTATCTATCTATTTATCTCCTATCTATCTATCTATCTATCTATCTATCTCATATCTATCTATCTCCTATCTATCTATCTATCTATCTATCTATCTATCGATCTATCTATCTTCAGTATCTATCTATCTATCTATCTATCTATCTATCTTTAGTATCTATCTGTCTACCTCACATTTATTTATCTGCTGTCTGTATTTATATCTTTCTTTCTTTCTTTCTTTCCTCCAAACTAATATTTCCCTCTCTGATTTTGTTATTCCTTAACACCAAATGAATATTGACCTCCCGCATCTAGAGATTAGATCTGACGATGGCTGTTGATGATATGAATTTGTTTGGTTCAATTTGCTTATGCCGAAAACTTCAATAAAATGAATGTTCCCATTTATCTACGACGATCGATACAATTTAAAAAGGGTTATGCAAAAAATTGTTAAAACTGGCAAGCGGTTCGTATGAAAAAAAATAAAATAAAAAAAAATTGGCTTGGACGTTACCATTGATCCTGATTCCGAGGGCATGGCTAATAAAATGACCAGACTTCACTCTCTCCTAAGGTTTTCTAAAATTGGATGTGAAATGAATTTTCTGTTAAATGAGAGTAACAAGATGGCAGGCTACCAGTGTCTTTCGGCTGTTTAGCCAATTGCTTTTCAGCGCTTTTGCTAAATGCTGGGCAGATAGCGAGCCGGAGAAGGTAATTGAAGCGTATAAGTCAGCATGCATCTGCTTTATCATAACATAACGAATGACAACTCAAATAATTTCAGCAAATGTACGCCGTAATGTGCAATAGAAAGAAAATGCAGAAGAGATTGAGTTATAGATCTTAATAAATGTTTGTAGACATAGTTAATTATGGTTCGATATCACCCACTCAAACATTAGGACACACCATAACTCAACACCATACTTCATTTGAGTCCAGTCCAAGTTACATTGCTGACGGTTCTCTTGTCATAAAGCATGAGGAGACAGTGTAATTACAAAGATATCCCTATTTCTGAATAAATAAACCATTATTTGACTTTTCTCACATTTCGAGCCCGGTTGAGGTGATGGGGAGGAGCACAAAGTGGAAATGATTGCTTATTTTTACTATTATATGGAGTTTAGGAAAGGAGGACCTTCTGCTTGACCTTGAAGAAAGTGTTGAAGGGTATCTCCCTTATCTTACTGTCTATCCCTTCCAGAAGTGACAGTAGAAGATGGTAGAGGCAACCAGGAGAAACTCCTGACCACGTTTGGTAATTTAATCAACTGAAGCAAGTACTCTCCCTGCCATGACGTTTTCTTTAACTTCTAGCAGCATATCTCCTCGAGTAAGATCTGGTTGGCAACAGAACTTAAAGGGGTTGTCTCACTTCAGCATGTGGCATTTATCACGTAGAGAAAGTTAATACCAGGCATTTACTAATGTTTTGTGATTGTCCATATTGCCTCCTTTGCTGGCTTGATTCATTTTTCTATTGCATTATACACTGATCAGTTC
This sequence comes from Bufo gargarizans, assembly GCF_014858855.1. Taxonomy (NCBI): domain Eukaryota; kingdom Metazoa; phylum Chordata; class Amphibia; order Anura; family Bufonidae; genus Bufo; species Bufo gargarizans. The sequence continues at coordinate 44,520,853 of NC_058080.1, forward strand.
CATGGTTATGACCACGCTACTATCCAGGAGAGGTGGTCGTGCTTGCACACTATAGGAAAAAGCGTCAGCCTATGCACACTCCCACGGTCCTGGGCACCAGACAGGCCAGTGCTTTTTTACTATAATGTGCAAGCACGACCACCTCTCCTGGATTGTAGGGTGGTCATAACCATGGAAACGAGAAATGTATCATGCGATGGAAAAATGAAACAAGCTAGCAAAGGAAGCAATATGGATAATCACAATACATTAATAAGTTGCTTTTACCTTTCTCCCCATGATAAATGCCACTTGCTAAAGTGAGACAACCCCTTTAAGGTACCCTTTAATCATTCAAGATGGTAAAGCTCTTCTCATACTGGAATGGCGGCTGCCATTTTTAATAAAGTCTTGAAGTATGTAAACATCCAGCTAGATTGCGGTTAGAGATGAGTAAATCTATTCACAGATTCAGAGATTTGTTCTGAATCTCAGATATTTTAGGCACCGAATCAAACCCCAATATGTTCTTGAATCTTGTAAACCGGCGCCCAGCGCATAAGCAATCCATAGTGCTCTGTCACCACCAGGTGGGAGGTAATTGCAGTCAGTTGCGGTTAAGGAATAACTGCAGTAGATACAGTTACACCTGGCGGTGTATCAGAGCGGGGGGACAGGTGAGCGGAAATAACAAGAATTTGTAAAAAAAAAATATGAAAAGAGATATGAGCTTTTCATTAAAAATCTGTGTTTTAGAGGCTTAGAGGGGATTATATATCAATGTCCAGGGGAATTGGAGTAACTTTGGTTTGGAAAAAATAGATTCGGACCCAAACCAAACTTTTTGAAAAATGTGTTGAATCCGAAAGAAACCGAATCTAGGAAGATTCGCGCATCTCTACATCCGGTATTCCATTCCGGTATAGGAACTGAATATTAAAATAGATCCAGCACCACCGGAGCCCAATGGATTCCATTTGCTATAAAGGGGTATATATATATATACAGTTGAGCTATTTGGTCAGTTCTGGCCCCATAACTGCCCAAATAATCAAAGTGTGCAGTGATTCTAAGAGCGACGCCTGTCATCTGCTTGTCATACTGACTTACAGTATTATTTTACTACCACAGCAGACTCCCTATGCGTGTTACTGCAAGGCACAGTGTTCTACACCACTATAAAGGCTCTCTGCAGCCAGGAAATAGCCGTTTTTTTTTTTACACGATTCGCCACAAATGAATTTGGAATTATACAGAATTGATAGAAGTAACTCTGCGCTGCCGCTAGTTCCTGTCCCCTACGTGTCTTTACTGCCCTGGTTTTAATCCAGGGAGTCGCTGCTGGTTATCCAAGTAAGTACCCTGCCCGGACTCACAACAATCTGCCTATTTAGGCAATTAGGGTTTAAGTGGATCCCTGCGCTGAAAAAAAAAGTCTTCTTTATATCAGTATGTTAAATATGCCAAGAGTATGTATCTGCAACCAATATAAATACGTGTGAAGTGTTCTCACCTATACATCCATGTTTACAGCCGTCCCGATGTTCCCGCTATTATTGATGGTATGTAGCAGGCAAAATCCTTATTCCATTGAAGCGGTGTAGTAATGCCGCTCCTGCCGGTAGCTGGCGTGCGTGCGGGTAAGCCGGTAGGAGTTAGGCCTCTTTCACACGGCCGTCATGTTTTTGGGCCGGACAAGATGCCAGTGCGCTGTGGGAAAATGCAAAATTTTTCCGCGCGAGTGCAAAACATTGTAATGCATTTTGCACGCGCGTGAGAAAAATCGGCATGTTTGGTACCCAGACCCGAACCCAGACTTCTACACAGAAGGTGTTGTGTAGATTTTATTATTTTCCCCTATAATATGGTTATAAGGGAAAATAATAGCATTCTTAATACAGAATGCTTAGTAAAATAGGGCTGGAGGGGTTAAAAAAAAAGAAAAAATTATTTAACTCACCTTATTCCACTTGTTAGCACAGCCCGGCTTCTCTTAGGAATAGGACCTTTGATGACGTCACTGCGCTCATCACATGGTCCTTCACATGATCCATAACCATTGTGATGGATCATGTGACGGACCATGTGATGAGTGCAGTGACGTCACTACAGGTCCTTTTCCTACTGCACAGCAAAGATGAAGACAGAAGAGAAGCCGGGTGGATGAGGTGAGTTAAATTATTTTTTATTTTATATTTTTTAACCCCTCCAGCCCTATTGTACTAAGCATTCTGTATTAATAATGCTATAATTTTTCCTTATAACCAAGTTATAAGGGAAAATAATAATGATCGGGTCCCCATCCCGATCGTCTCCTAGCAACCGTACGTGAAAATCAGACCAAAACCGCACTTGCTTGTGGATGCTTGCGATTTTCGCACAGCCCCATTCACCTCTATGGGGCCTGCGTTGCTTGAAAAATGCACAAGGAGGAGCATGTTGCGATTTTCACGCAACGCACAAGTGATGCGTGAAAATCACTGCTCATGTGCACAGCCCCATAGAAATGAATGGGTCCGGATTCAGTGCGGGTGCAATGCGTTCACCTCACGCATTGCACCCGCACGGAAATCTCGCCCGTGTGAAAGGGGCCTTAGTCAGAGAACGCTCCTGTGTGACGTCACATCTGTGAGTACGGGTGCCTCCAGGGAAACAAGCCTTTCAAAGCGTTTTGAAACAAACGTGTTTCCTCGTCAGGGATAGGCAAGTATGTTAGTCCTCCATATTAAGTAGGCATTCCGTTCCCATGACAACTCATACACAAAAAGGGAATTGATCTTACGCCTGTTTCCCACTATATTGCTGGCTATTAATGCTATCATTCATGGAAGTATATATATTTTTACTGTAAATATTATACAAACTGCTTCCTTACAGCTATATCTAGGGTAGATAATTAGTAAAAAGCAAAGAGTTTGATTTCCTGACTTAGACCCCTAGGTACCAGGCTGTTCAGCCTATATATCCATTGACTTTCACATCGCGACATACCTCCAAATATCGAGCCTATAAATTTGCCTTCTATATAATGACGTGATAAGGGATGGCCATCAAATCTTTTCTATATGTTTTTTATGTGTTCTCTAACTCTTGTTTTAAGAGCCCTTTTAGTTCGTCCTATATATATTTTATCACATGGACATTTTATAAAATAGATTAATCCTTTTGTATTACATGTGATATTATCCTCAATTTTGTACAGGTCTGGACCCTTCCTTATTTCTCCAATCCTATTTTTATTTTTCACTATTCTGCAATTATAGCACATTTTGCAGGGAAAGAAGCCTTCCTTATGGTTATTTTTATTTATATTGTTAGTATTATTTTTTACTTTTTGATTTAGGCCTACGGAGGGCGCTATTAAACTGGCCAAATTTTGTGCTTTTTTAAAAGTAAAAATAGGGCATGTTGGTATCTTTTCTCCTATCTATTTATCCTGTTTGAGGATATACCACTGTCTTCTGACAATACGTTTGAAGGCTCCTTCTTTTTCACTGTACTGTGTTATTATAGGGACTCTAATAATTCCTTCTTTTTTATTTTTATTTTCTGTTTTTATTCCTTGTATTCTCTTTTGTAGTAACGTGTCACGATCACATCTTCCTTAATGGGTTCTAATTTATTACTTGCATATCCCTTTTGTTCAAATTTCCTGTGTAATTCATTTGCCTCCTCCTCAAAGTGCTCTATAGTACTGCAATTTCTCCGTAGTCTGATATATTGACTGCGAGGAATATTTGTGAGCCAAATAGGTAAATGGCAGCCATCTAGTGGGATAAGCTATTGGTGTCGGAGGGTTTCTGATAAGTCTTGGTTAAAATATGGCCTTCCTGAATAAAAATCGGGAGGTCTAAAAAATTGATTTGCCGGTGACTCCAAATTCAGAGTAAATTGCAGATAAAAGTCATTTTTATTTATGTCAGTTAAAAAAACACTTCAGGGAGGCCTCATCTCCTTTCCAAATAAAAATGATGTCATCTATGAATCTCTTCCAGAGGACCAGGTTCGCACCCAGGGTACCCTGGGGGTATATGGCAGTTTCTTTCCACCTACCCATATAAAGATTTGCGAAACTCGGTGAGAACCTGGTCCTCATAGCGGTCCCCCACGTCTGAAGATAAAATTAATTATCATATTTAAAGTAATTATGAGTTAAAATGAACATAATGCACTCCCCTATAAAGTGAATCTGTTCTTCGGGCATCAAATTTACTTTTTTCAATAAATATTCTGGGGCTTCTCTCCCTTTGTTATATTCTATTAGCGTATATAGGGAGGTGACGTCAAGGATCCCTAGGATATAATCATCCTGCCATTTTATTTCTCTTAGTAGTTGTAGGATATGTTTAGTATCTTTGAGATACGCTGGGATTTGCTGTACGTAATCCTGTAGAAGGACGTCTACATATTTGGATAAATTGGCAGTCAGACCCTTAATTCCCGATATTATTGGTCTCCCCGGTGGATTGATTATACATTTATGTGTTTTGGGGAGATAATAGAATATTGGGATCTTGGGGTTTGGGGTTTGTATTATTGATATAGGACGCTTCTTTAATTGATAATATTCCCTTTTCTTTCCCCTTTTTAATTCATTTGTTCAGTTCTCTTTTATATTGTTCAGTGGGGTTGAACGGGAAGTTTTTTGTATGTTTTTTTATCAGTCAGTAATCTTAAAGATTCTTTGTGGTACACGTCCTGATCCAGGATCACATCCCCCCACCCCTTTATCCACCGGTCTAACAATATCATTGTTCGATTTATGGGTTTTAATTACCCTCTTTTCCTCCTTTGTCAAATTTTGTGTACAGGTACATCTTCCTTTATTAGGTTTGAGATCTGTCTGTTTATAAATACATATATAGAATATAGTGGGCACTCAATACCTGTAGCCACATATAGGGTACAACACATTTATTATTATACAATATACATATATATAACTCAATAAAATTCTAAAATGGCAATTAATATACTCATAAACTCTTAAAAGTTGCAATTAATATATTCCTAAAAATTTTTTTCACTCCTATAGATTTATATCCTGTGTTGAAAGTTCATATATCAAAGTCCATATGCTGTATTAAAAAATTGGCCGCATCAATTGGCAATAAAAAGTATTAAATTGTAGTGCAGTTCACTTGATGTGCTGTATACCAAAGTTAGTACAGATGTACGGGCTAATGATGAATAATTCCAGGGATGGTGTAATGCAGTATATTGACGGTACTTACTGCGTTAGTTCACTCTTTTTATATATCTCTGACCGTAATGGCGTCCCACTACAGATCAGGTCACTCACCCTTCTTCTTATGGGTTGTGGCGTGTATCGCTCACCAGTTCGTCCCGATGTCAGTTCCACATTCGTTCTTCCTGCTTGAGTTCAGCGTCCCACGTGTAGTGTCACGTGATCGGAGCTTTAACACTGTGGAACTGACATCGGGACGAACTGGTGAGCGATACACGCCACAACCCATAAGAAGAAGGGTGAGTGACCTGATCTGTAGTGGGACGCCATTACGGTCAGAGATATATAAAAAGAGTGAACTAACGCAGTAAGTACCGTCAATATACTGCATTACACCATCCCTGGAATTATTCATCATTAGCCCGTACATCTGTACTAACTTTGGTATACAGCACATCAAGTGAACTGCACTACAATTTAATACTTTTTATTGCCAATTGATGCGGCCAATTTTTTAATACAGCATATGGACTTTGATATATGAACTTTCAACACAGGATATAAATCTATAGGAGTGAAAAAATTTTTTAGGAATATATTAATTGCAACTTTTAAGAGTTTATGAGTATATTAATTGCCATTTTAGAATTTTATTGAGTTATATATATGTATATTGTATAATAATAAATGTGTTGTACCCTATATGTGGCTACAGGTATTGAGTGCCCACTATATTCTATATAACTATTTAAATTTCTTGTGTGGTTGGGGTGAACCGCATTTAGTGTGAGCACCTGTTCATGATATCAGGAGGGGTGAGCTACTATATTATACGATTTTGTTTATAAATACAACCTTCTTTAGTTGGTACTGTTTTAGTGTTTTGTTCTGTATCCATATATATTTTTAAAATTTCTATTATACTTATTTTTATGTTCATTATGTTCACTTGTATCTATAACTGTTGCTTCTTGTTTCAAAAAGTACTTTTTTAAGGCTAAATTCCGTAGGAATTTCTTTATGCCAATAAAGGAGCCAAAGGGACAACATTTTGCAGAGGGGGCGGATTTGAGACCTGTAAGTTCCAGTTCTCTTACCGTGTCCCCTTTATTACAGTTTTTATCTTCTTTCTTGTTAATCTCCTTGCCCTCTTTCCTCTCTGTGTTGCTTTCTTGATGGTTTTGCCTAAAAAAAATCCTTTACCGTTTTTCTTTTCACATTTATTTGTAATATCTTACCTTAGTTGGTTTGTCTATGTTTCTAGTTTAGGTACTTCTCTTTTGGAATTAATGTTCCCCCTTTGAAAAATTGTGCTGTAGCTATCTGTTTTGTGATCTTTTTTATTGTTTATAATTGTATCTTATTTCTCTTGATAATTAGTATTCTGTGAATTAGTATCAGTTCTAGTATCTACTTCTTCATTTGTTATATATAAAATCTCATATTTTTTCGTATGTATATTTCTGGTGTGAGTGGTATTGGGTTAATTCCACTCATCAAGTCTTCCTCTCCTCTCCAGTAGAGCCTTCTGTGGTAGTGTTATGAATAGTGATTTCCTCTAAAGGGACCTCCTGTCCTTCGCAGTCTGTCTCATCTATAGTATTAAAACAATATATATTCCTATAGCAAACGCTATCTGTTTCATCTCTAGTTATATTTGTTGCTGGTACTAACTCTCTTTCAAATTTATTTTTCTTTTTAATTATAATTTCCTCTTCCTTTGTTTTAATTCACATTCTTATGGATTTTGAGATCTTGATAATTTCTGAATGGTCCCTAAAGGGCTTTAGTGCTTCAAATAGATAGACAATCTCGCGGTTAATTTAATTAACCCCATTTTTCTTTTTTCTATAATAAATAATATGGCTGTCTTGGAAAAATTATAGAATAATTCATTCCATTCATTCAAAGTATCTATGTGCCCCACATCTCTTGCCAATATTTTATATACCTTTAGACCCTTTGGTATAATTTCACTGTCCAAATTTTTTCCATAGATCCCGCATTTCTGTTATTAAATTTAATAGGCATTCTAGTTTTTTTTATATTTGTGATTGCCTCTTGTATTTGTCTGTTCATATGTTCATTTGAGTCGGGAATATCTTTCTTGGGAAGGTTAAAAAATGTTTGGACATTTTTAATTCTATCTTTGCGATCCAACCAAAGATCACTCATTTTATAATTTTCTTTCTGCGGTATGTACAAGGCAGGGAAAAATTTAGAATTTTACAGTAAGTAACCCAGCGCTGTTCCTGTCCCCTAAGTGTCTTTACTGCCCAGGTTTAAATCCAGGGAGTTGCTGCTGGTTATCCAAGTGAGCAGTGATGGCCAGTTTGCATTGTTCGCCCACGAACACATGCGGGCTGCCCTCTTTTCTCACAAGTCCGGCTAGGCACAGGTAAGCCCTTACCTGTTCCTGTGCGTGAGCCGGTCTGAAATCAAATGCGGTCACCTGGAGCAGTCAGTTCCGAGAACAGCCGCCGGGGGCCTTCATCGGGCTGTTCTCGGAACTACCTGCTCCCGCTGACCGCATTTGATTTCAGACCGGCTCCCGGCACAGGCACAGATAAGGGCTTCACACAGCAGAGGGTGAAGAGGGTGCAGATAGAGAGGATGAGGAGGGTACAGAAGCGGAAGGCTGAGTGAGCCACTCAACCAAATCTGGTGCATCCTTTGACGTAATCGCACGCACCTTCTGCAACTTGCCACTTAGGCTCCGGCCTGGTGCACCTGCCCGACCCCTACCACACCTGCGGAATGGCTCTTCCTCTGCCTATAAATGGCTCTTCCTCTGCCTATAAAAAAGTTAGGAGGGGGGTAGGGTGTGTGTACACTCTCAGTCCCTCTCCAAGTAGACCCTGGAAAAATCAAAATAGCAGTTGGTGGAAAAGAAAGGAGGGGGGGTGGTAGGGGCTAGGTCACAGATGGTGGCAGAATGGGTTGTGAACATTAAAAAGCAAAAAAAACATAAAAAACAATAAAAAATATAAGAGGCAATAGAAGAAAATTACTCAACAAATATCAAACAGCAATAGTGAAGCCGTTAAAAAATGGTGTGTATCTAAAAAATGAGTGGGAGACAGGAAGGGGGGAGTGATGTAAAATTAAAAGTAATGGAATTAAAAATAAGAATTAAAAATAAAATGTAATGTGGTGTGCTTAAAATCTTTTTGTGTTGCACTGAATAAACTAAAAGTCGCCACCTGGGTGGCGAATGGATGTACAGGTGAATACACTTCGGTGTTAGTCTGCACAATAAGATGTTACTCACTTCACGGGGGGGTTTACTCGGATAAGCATAATACACCGGTTAACCAATACCCCCCCAGCCAGGTTCACCTCTAGATGGTGAAAGATGAAGGCAGCCACAGTCAGGAAGCTTCTGTTCAAATTTATTTTATTCGTGTTTAAAAAGCTGGCTCTAGCTGGGGGGGTATTGGTTTACCGGTGTATTATGCTTATCCGAGTAAACCCTTCCCCCGTGAAGTGAGTAACATCTTATTGTGCAGACTTACACCAAAGTGTATTCACCTGTACATCCATTTTATTCAGTGCAATACAAAAAGATTTTAACCCCTTAGGGAACTATGCCGTATGGGTACGGCATGGTTCCCGAGTCCTTAAGGACCCATGACGTACCGGTACGTCATGTGTTGTTCCGATCACCGACGCCCGGCGGGCGGTGATCGGAACAAGGTGACTGCTCAAATCATTGAGCAGGCACCTCGGCTAAATGCGTGGGGGGGTCCCAATCTATCATACCTGCGGTTTGCGGCTTTTACCCGTTGCGGCGGCAGCGGCGGTGGTGCCATCGGGTCCCCATGGGGCTGTGGGGGGGGACCCGATGGCATGGAAGGCAGCACGATGCCTTCCTGAGGCATCTGCGCTGCCTTCCGGTGATGAGCCTGTGAGATCCAGCCCCCTGGATCTCACAGGCCGGAAGCTGTATGAGTAATACACACAGTATTACTCATACAGCCAATGCATTCCAATACAGAAGTATTGGAATGCATTGTAAAGGATTAGACCCACAAAAGTTCAAGTCCCAAAGTGGGACAAAAAATAAAGTGAAAAAAAGTTGAAAAAATAAAATTTCCCCCCAAAAAATTAAAAGTTTCAAGTAAAAATAAACAAAAACATCATTTTCCCCAAATAAAGTAAAAAAAATGTGTAAAAAATAGGGGGGGGGGGAAAGTATACATATTAGGTATCGCCGCATCCGTATCTACAGGCTTTATAAACATATCACATGACCTAACCCCTCAGATGAACACCGTAAAAAATAAAAATAAAAAACTGCGCTAAATAAACCATTTTTTTGTCACCTTACATCACAAAAAGTACAACAGCAAGCGATCAAAAAGGCGTTTGCCCACCAAAATAGTACCAATATAACCGTCATCTCATCCCGCAAAAAATGAGACCCTACCTAAGATAATCGACCAAAAATTGAAAAAACTATGGCTCTCAGAATATGGAGACACTAAAACATGATTTTTTTTGTTTCAAAAATGAAATTATTGTGTAAAACTTACATAAATAAAAAAAGTATACATATTAGGTATCGCCGCGTCCGTATCGACCAGCTCTAAAAAAATATCACATTACCTAACTCCTCAGATGAACACTGTAAAAAGTGTAAAATAAAAACTGTGCTAAATAAACAATTTTTTGTCACCTTACATCACAAAAAGAGTAATAGCAAGCAATAGAAAAGTCACACGCACCCCAAAATAGTGCCAATAAAATCGTCATCTCATCCCGCAAAAATCATACCCTACCCAAGGTAATTGCCCAAAAATTATGGCTCTCAGACTGTGGAAACACTAAAACATGATTTTTTTTGCTTCAAAAATGAAATCATTGTATAAAACTTACATAAATAAATAAAAAGTATACATATTAGGTATCGCCGCATCCGTGACAACCTGGTCTATAAAAATATCACATGATATAACCTGTCAGATGAATGTTGTAAATAACAAAAAATAAAAACGGTGCAAAACAGCTATTTCTTGTTATCTTGCCTCACAAAAGGTGTAATATAGAGCAACCAAAAATCATATGTAAACTAAACTAGTACCAACAATACTGCCACCCTATCCCGTAGTTTCTAAAATGGGGCCACTTTTTTGGAGTTTCTACTCTAGGGGTGCATCAGGGGGGCTTCAAATGGGACATGGTGTCAAAAAAACCAGTCCAGCAAAATTTGCCTTCCAAAAACCGTATGGCATTCCTTTCCTTCTGCGCCCTGCTGTGTGCCCGTACAGCTGTTTACAACCACATATGGGGTGTTCCGAAATTTTATCTCCATTTGACAATAACTCTTGTGGAACACCTAAAGGGTTAACGACGTTTGTAAAAACAGGTTTGAATACCTTGAGGGGTGTAGTTTCTTAGATGGGGTCACTTTTATGGAGTTTCTGCTCTAGGGTTGCATCAGGGGGCTTCAAATGGGACATGGTGTCTAAAAAAACAGTCCAGCAAAATCTGCCTTCTAAAAACCGTATGGCATTCCTTTCCTTCTGCGCCCTGCCGTGTGCCCGTACAGTAGTTTACGACTACATATGGGGTGTTTCTGTAAACTTCAGAATCAGGGCAATAAATATTGAGTTTTGTTTGGCTGTTAACCCTTGCCTTGTTACTAGGAAAAATGGATTAAAATGCAAAATTTGCCCCAAAATTTAAATTCTGAAATTTAATATCCATTAATTCTTGTGGAACACCTAAAGGGTTAACAAAGTTTGTAAAATCAGTTTTGAATACCTTGAGGGGTGTAGTTTATAGAATGGGTTCATTTTTGCGTGGTTTCTATTATGTAAGCCTCGCAAAGTGATTTCAGACATGAACTGGTCCCTAAAAATTGGGTTTTTGAAAAGATTTGCTTCAAAACTTCTAAGCCTTGTAACATCCCCAAAAAATAAAATATCATTCCAAAAATGATCTAAACATGAAGTAGACATATGGAGAATGTAAAGTAATACCTATTTTTGGAGGTATTACTATGTATTATAGAAGAAGAGAAATTTAAACTTGGAAATTAGCAATTTTTTAAAATTTTTTGGTAAATTTGGTATTTTTTTATAAATAAAAAAGATTTTTTTTAACTTCATTTTACCAGTGTCATGAAGTACAATATGTGACGAAAAAACCCATCTCAGAATGGCCTGGATAAGTCAAAGCGTTTTAAAGTTATCAGCACTTAATGTGACACTGGTCAGATTTGCAAAAAAATGGCCAAGTCCAGAAGGTGAAATAGGGCCGAGTCCTTAAGGGGTTAAGCACACCACATTACATTTTATTTTTAATTCTTATTTTTAATTCCAATACTTTTAATTTTATGTCAGCCCCCCTTCTTGTCCCCCACTAATTTTTTAGATACACACCATTTTTAAACGGCTTCACTATTGCTGATTGATATTTGTTAAGTAATTTTCTTCTATTGCCTCTTATTGTTTTTTTATAGTTTATTTTGCTTTTTTTGCCCTTTAATGTCCACAACCCATTCTGCCACCATCTGTGACCTAGCCTACCACCCCCCCTCCTTTCTTTTCCACCAACTGCTATTTTGATTGGCGCTTTTTCCAGGGTCTACTTGGAGAGGGACTGGGAATGTACACACACCCTACACCCCCCCACACACCTTTTTTATCTACATTTACCTTCGGTCTCTTCTGCAGGGCTGACCCTGTGAGCAGACTTTCTTTCTCACTCCCCCTCTTTCTCACCCCCCCTACATCCCCTGGCGCCTCCAGTTACCTCGGGTCCCATGGACACCCGTTCCATTTGGATCCCTGTTAACCCTCAAACTCTCTTTTTTTCTTCCTCTGCCTGTCATTTTCAAAATGACCCTGTGACAAAGTTCCTATAGAAGAGCAGTTTTTGTGGAAGAAGTTAAATCACTCCCCTGCCTCAATCAGTTTTTTTTTGGGGGGCAACTGGTATATCACACCAGTAGAAATTATTTGTTCCAATGGCTTTTGTCACTAGCTCTAGCTGCGGTAATGCAGCAAAACTGCAAACAAATGCTGCACTACTCAAATGCACTATATAGAAAGTGTATAATTGGTATATCACACCCCTGCTTCAATCAGTTTTTTGGGGGGGGGCAACTGGTATATCACACCAGTAGAAATGATTTGTTCCAATAGTGTTTCGCACTCTGTGTGTCTGCAGTATCGCAGCAGAACCGCTCACAACTGCTGCACAATACAAATGCACTATAATATACTTTCTACGTTAGAAAGTATATTATAAGTATATCACACCCCTCAGTAAGTCACACCTATCGATAGCACACCTATACCAGTCCTTAAAAGGACTTTTGTGGCCCTATTAGATAGCGATTTGTGTCCCTAACAGTCTGTCCCTGCTCCACACAGCAACCTCTCCCTACACTGGCAAAAGACTGAATGTAAAATGGCAGCCAGATTGGGTTTATTTATAACCGCCTCCCGACCGCCTAACGCAGGGATGCGTCCTGCGGGCGGTCGGTTTGTTCCTCGTAGACGCATATACAAGTCATCTTGCGAGCGCGCGTTCACAGGATCGCAAGGTAAACGAGTTGATCTACAGCCTGCCAGCGGCGATCATTCGCTGGCAGGCTGTAGATGCGATTTTTTTTAACCCCAAAAAGGTATATTAGACGCTGTTTTGTTAACAGCGTCTAATATACCTGCTACCTGGTCCTCTGGTGGTCCCTTTTGCTTGGATCGACCACCAGAGGACACAGGCAGCTCTGTAAGTAGCACCAATCACCACACTACACTACACCCCCCCTGTCACTTATTAACCCCTGATCACCCCATATAGACTCCCTGATCACCCCCCTGTCATTGATCACCCCCCTGTAAGGCTCCATTCAGACGTCCGTATGTGTTTTGCGGATCCGTGGATCCGCATATCCGCAAAACACGGACACCGCGGATCCACAAAACACGGACACCGGCAATGTGCTTTCCTCATTTTGCGGATCCGCACATTGCCAGAACTATATAGAAAATGCATTTTCTTGTCCGTAATTGCGGACAAGAATAGGACATGTTCTATAGGCTCTACAAAAAACGCAGTGTTCGCCCGATCAAGCCGGATCTTTAGTCCGCCCCACCGCAGTGACAGAATTATAATTTTTTCTGATCACTGCAAAAACAACGTGAAATCGCTGCGGCGCTATAAAGATCACTTTTGAGGGGCATGGCGAGTTCATAGAAGATTATTATTATTTTTTCACAAGTTAGAGGAAATTTTTTTTTTTTTCACATGAACTCACCATACCCCTCACGGAATCCAAATGCGTATAAACTTCTATGAACTCGCCATGCCCCTCACGTAATACCTTGGGGTGTCTTCTTTCCAAAATGGGGTCACATGTGGGGTATTTATACTGCCCTGGCATTTTAGGGGCCCTAAAGCATGAGAAGAAGTCTGGAATCCAAATGCCTAAAAATGCCCTCCTAAAAGGTACTTATTGGAATTGGGGCCCCTTTGCGCACCTAGGCTGCAAAAAAGTGTCACACATGTAGTATCGCCGTACTCAGGAGAAGTAGGGCAATGTGTTTTGGGGTGTATTTTTACATATACCCATGCTGGGTGAGAAAAATATCTCTGTAAAATGACAACTTTGTATAAAAAAATGGGAAAAGTTGTCTTTTCAGAGATATTTATCTCACCCAGCATGGGTATATGTAAAAATACACCCCAAAACACATTGCCCTACTCCTTCTGAGTACGGCTATACCACATGTGTGACACTTTTTTGCAGCCTAGGTGCGCAAAGGGGCCCAAATTCCAATGAGTACTTTTAGGATTTCACAGGGCATTTTTACGCTTTAGGGACCCTAAAATGCAAGGGCAGTATAAATACCCCACATGTGACCCCATTTTGGAAAGAAGACACCCCAAGGTATTCCGTGAGGCGTATGATGAGTTCTTGTAAAAAAAAAAAAAAAAATTTCACAAGTTAGTGGAATATGAGACTTTGTAAGAAAGAAAGAAAAAAAAAAAAAAAAAAAACATTTTCCGCTAACTTGTGACAAAAAATAAAAACTTCCATGAACTCACTATGCCCATCAGCGAATACCTTAGGGTGTCTACTTTCCGAAATGGGGTCATTTGTGGGGTGTTTATACTGTCTGGGCATTGTAGAACCTCAGGAAACATGACAGGTGCTCAGAAAGTTAAAGTGCGTAAATAAATTTTTTTGCACCATAGTTTGTACATAGTTTGTACACGCTATAACTTTTTCCCAAACAATAAATATACACTTATTGCATTTTTTTTATCAAAGACATGTAGAACAATAAACTTAGAGAAAAATTTATATAGAAATGTAGTTTTATTTGAACATTTTTACAACAGAAAGTGAAAAATTTCATTTTTTTGCTAAAATTTCGGTCAATTTCGATTAATATCAAAAAAAGTTAAAATGTCAGCAGCAATGAAATACGACCAAATGAAAGCTCTATTAGTGAGAAAAAAAGGAGGTAAAATTCATTTGGGTGGTAAGTTGTATAACCGAGCAATAAACCGTGAAAATAGTGTAGTGCAGAATTGTAAAAAGTGGTCTGGTCATTAAGGGGGTTTAAGCTAGGGGAGCTGAGGTGGATAAGGGTATGTCCATCTGCTGAAACGTCTCAATTGGCTGTCCTGTACTTCCTGATGGATGTGTCATGGGTCAAAGTTCTTCACAATGTAAAAGAATATGGTGCCGGTGGATATCGCCATATGTTCGCCCATTCAGTGAACCGTGAATGAGCAAAGTTCGCCGCAAAACGACTGCCGGGCAAACCGCAAGGCCATCTCTACATCTTACTCTAAAGCCAATCATTTTTCAAGTTTCTAGAAAAACATCAAAAATCCTACTAATTGAATGTAATGCATCGGCCATCGCTGTCCAAGAACTTCAACAAATCCCTTTGTTAATGTATTAGCTCGCAAAACTTAGGTTTATTTAATGTTCTGGGCATTTGTACAGTCAAACCAAACTCTGCTATAATATATGTATGGAAGTAGAAAGCAAAAATGTTTGAAAGACCTACCAGAGACAGATAGGAAGTCATCTACAGAAGTGATGTCATCTACAGCCTCAGTAAGTACCCTCACTTGCTTCTCCCATTGGTCTTTAAATACATCCATGTTATCTTGAGCAACTTTACTCTGAGGTCTAGCAGCCAGTGTCAGGGCAGCATTGATCACCTAGATTAAGAGAAGACATTATCATCAACAATACATCATCTGTAGCTACTGTATAATGGAAAACCTCTTTATTCTCTTATTGGACATTTTGGGGGGAGGGGGATTTGTTATTCTTTTTGTGCCAGAATTCTGGCTGAAAAGGTCAACTTTGGCACACGCTTTGATTTTTTACATCACTTTTCCCACTTTTGAAAAGTGGATGGGAAAGCTGACATGGTTAGATATGTTCATTAGGTGTATACCGGATCTTTTTGATTGCAACTTTTTAAAAAGTTTCAAAAAAGTAATCTAGTAAAACGTGATTCTTGCTAAATTTGACACAAATGGTGATGTAAACTCAAACCAATACTTACTTTTTGACAAATTCCCTCCATGATAACTTCCCTTGCGTGCGTTCGAACATGTATTGATTCCATATGAAACATTAAAAAATAACTTCTGTGTGGTTTTATTGGAAGCTCACAGAGGTCCACTAAGGGACCAAGGCAAGTAATGGTCACCATATGAGGAACCTATGGTGCACTGATCAATAGTAGGGCAGTGTGTATTGGCCCTATGGGTTGGATCGATTTATAATGTCACCACATTCACATCATATGGCATATACTGTAATTCACTCATTTTTCTAGACATGGGCTCCTTTGACATCAGACCTGCAGATTTTCTATGCTTGAGTATAGTACGGTATTATTGGATGCAAAAATAAACTACAAGAAGCTCTGTTACAAACTACAGTACATGACAGTTGACCTCAAACCCCTCTAAGGTACAAATGTGTCCTTCCATATTTTTTTCTTATCTCAACATATCCTGAGATATATGGCATGAGATGAACATTTTTGGAAACAAAAGAAGTGAATTTGTGATACTCTGTCAGAAGTTATTTATGTTATATGTGTCTATATCTGTCCACCATGTGCTTGTGATGTGACTACAGAGAGTTGTGCTAGCATGTTTTGAAATTGTATTAAACGTGTGTCATGAGAAATTGTAGTTAATAAAATTTACAGAAAGCTAAGGGTGGACACAACAGAGGTACTCAGTTTTGAATGTTTGTATCACCTGTCATTTTCACTATAATTACCAACATGCCTTACAACTGGCCAAATACTCATTGCTTGTCTTTGCCATCTTCTTTAATACAATAGCAGACCTCTGTTATCTCTGCTTACCATAATCGTGAACCCACTTGTCCAACAAATCCAAAAATGGCTGTCAGCACTGTAAATTGAGCTATTTTTCAAAAAGGATACATTTCATATAGTAAAACATGTGTATTGTGATCACCCTACATCTTTCGCTACTCCCCGAGAGTAGGAGAGCATCTCAAATCCAGGGAGTCTCCACTAAAAGATTAACTTGAAAAGGAGATGACCACAAATGACATATTTATTTACAAAGGACTAGGGCTGCTCCATCTACTGTATAAATGATGCCTTGTGATTGATGTCAATCTCTAGGATATTGGTTCAGGTCAAGGAGCAGCTGCCCCCACAGTCTACTGTTCTTGATAGATTCACTTTAGGCTCACATCACAGCTCCTCAAAGACAGAGAAGAGGTATAATTATATAGGATGGGCCAAATCCATCTTGTAATTTATGATCTTTTAACAACAGCAAATGTCTTAGAGCAGAACTTAAGTTATGGTCCCAGCGCTGCTGTTTAGCAGTGTTAGCCAAGTGGCATTAAAATGCTGCACACTGACAAATGACGGCAATCGGTAAGGGACCATTCTAACATTTCCATCATGGCACATTCCACTCCGAGTCCCATCTAAGGCTATCACACACAATAAATGAACAACATATTTTTCTTTTTATTTCCTCGAGTACTATTTCTTCAACACTTGTCATGTTACAAGGAGCAAGCGGGCATACTTGGAATGACCATACGTCTATTACCGAAGTCATGGTGCTCTCTCACCAGCACAGTCCTCATTAATATGGCAGTGACATCTATGTAAGCTCTGGTGAGGTGTTTTTTTTTTGTTTGCTATTATTTTATATATCGGATGAAGGGTTAATGTAGCCATTGATATAGATTTATATTCTATTTTCGAGGAAACATATGTATATACCGGTCTATATGCATTAGTGCTGGATGCTTGTTGGCTTGTAGGCTTGGTTCACATGGGAATGGAAAGTACAATTGAAAATTTGCCTTGTGTCCTGGACTCCTGGCATTCATGTGGATATGGCACATCTAAACTACCTACCTACTGTCAACCAAGCAACAATTTTATGTAACAGTATTTTCTAATGGCAATGACCTCTTTCAGCACAATAATGTGCCAAAGAGTTCAAGGTTTTTACTTGGTCTCCAAATTCCCCAGATTTCAATATGATTAATAATTTATGGACTGTAGTAATACATGGAGACCACACCTTGCAACTTACAAGACTTAAAGCAACCCCCTTTTTCAATTTAAAAAAATAAACAGAACACTTAGCGCACTCCTTTTCATCTTTTCAACTGCAGATCCGCTGATTTACAGGTTCCTCGTCTGTCATCCAAGATGTTGCCACCGCTTCTTAGACTTGATACACATTTGATAGTTAAAGACTAGAGTTGAGCGGACACCTGGAAGTTCGGGTTCGATGCGTTCGGCCGTTCAATGGGGACCCAAACTTTGTAGCACTAAAATGGCTGTAAAAATGTCATGGAAAGGGCTAGAGGACTGCAAAAGGCAGCAAAATGTGGTTAAGAGCAGGACAATTGCCCTGCAAACAAATGTGGATAGGGAAATGACTTAAAATAACATAAAATACGTAAAAATAGAAAATATTAATAGGAGGAGGTTCATATGGAGTAGGAGGTTGAGGAGGCGGTGGATGTGGCGGTGTAGGTGGAAGCAGCAGTGGAGGAGGAGGAGGTAGCCAACACTGGTTTTTGGTTTTGTTTTTTATTTCATTTTTATTATTTTATTTTTGTTTAAATTTGGGTAGACCTCAAAACATTGGGAAATATAAAAAATAAAGAGAAAAGTGCGCTGGAGTGCAACAATGGCTGGGTGAGGCCGGTATACATGTCTATTCTGCACAAGGTAAGGACAAGTCCTGTGGGATCCCTGCCTGGTTTATTTTAATGAACGTGAGCTTGTCCACATTGGCTGTGGACAGGCGGCTGCGCTTGTCTGTGATAACCCCCTCCTGCCGTGCTAAACCAACGTTCAGACAATACACTGGCTGCTGGGCAGGCCAGCACCTCCAAGGCATAAAGGGCAAGCTCAGGCTATGTGCCAAATTTGGAGACCCAGAAGTTAAAGGGGGCAGACCCATCAGTCAGTACGTGTAGGCATGTGCACACATACTGCTCCATCATGTCGCATGTCCCTGTGACGTCCACGATCCAATTGGATATTTTCTCCATAAACTTTTGATGTTCTTTTGTGCCTACCATGGTGATCACGGGTAACAGGGAATCAGAGTTCCATGCCAGAGAGGGAGCCTGAGAAAGGGATACCACTTCCAAGGGAGGTCAATGGCTGAAATCTGATTGGGTGGAGATGTGGGACAAGTTATTAAAGCGGAAGAATTGAAGGAAGGCAGGAGGCATGCTGCAATTACCCACTCCCGACTCGGGAAGATAGTGACGATAAACAACAATACAGGACTCTTAAGATGCCCTGTTACTGGAATGAGTAATAAAAAATTACGGGGAATGTCACTGAAGTATTTTGGATGAGGAAACGTTATACAGGAGAGGCCCTGCTGCCGCTTTGTTGACTCTAGATTACGTCTGCCTGATCCCACATCCCAGTGACATCCACGATCCATTTGGATATCTTCCCTATCAACATTCGATGTTCTTTTATGCGCCTACCATGGTGATCACGGATAACGGGGAATCAGGGTTCCATGTCGGAAAGGGAGCCTGAGAAAGGGATACCAGATCCAAGTGAGGTCAATGGCTGAAATCTGATTGGGTGGAGAGGGTGGGTCAAGTTTTCAAATTAAATTCAGCACATGTGCCAGGCAAGGGATGTGCTTCAAACCGGCTAGGACCAGAGTTGCAATGAGATTTCGCCCATTATCGCACACCACCAGGCCGGGCTTGATGCTCACTGGCACCAACCACTCATCGGTCTGTTGTTCCATGCCCATCCACAGCTCCTGCACGGTGTGGCGTTTGTCCCACAAACAGATAAGTTTTAAAACTGCCTGCTCTTGTTTACCCCTATCTGTGCTGATGTTTGTGGTGAAGGTGCTACGCTGACCAGATGAGGAGGTGGTAGATGATGAGGAAGCGGAGTAGGAGGAGGAAGCAACAGGAGGAAAAGAGAAAAGTCCTTCAATCCTCGGTCGTGGAAGGACATGCACCAAACTGCTATCCGCCTCAGGCCCAGCCACCACTGCATTTACCCAGTGTGCTGTTAGGGAGATATAACATCCCTGACCGTGATTACTGGTCCATGTATCCGTAGTTAGGTGGACCTTGCCACAGAGGGCATTGCGCAGTGCACACCTGATTTTGTCCCCCACTTGGTTGTGCAGGGAAGGGGGAAGGGATGGCTCGCCTCGAAAAGTAGTGGCGGCTGGGCACAACGTACTGTGGGACAGCCACCGCCATCAGATTCTTAAAACTGTCTGTGTCCACAAGACGGAATGACAGCATTTCAAAGGCCAGTAATTTAGAAATGCTGGCATTCAGGGCCAGGGATCATGGGTGGGTAGGGGGGTACTTCCTCTTTCGCTCCAGTGTTTGGAAGATAGACAGCTGAACGCCTCCATGGGACATTGTGGAGATGCTTGGTGACCGAGTTGTTGGCGTTGCTGGCACATCCTCTGTTTGCAGGGTGGCAGGTGCCACTGTCACTCTAGAGGGGGATCAAAGGCCGAGACTGCAGCAGAAGAGTTAGCAGGAGGAGCCAGAGACCTTTCTTGGTTTTTGAGGTGTCTACTCCACTGCAGCTTGTGCTTTGCACTTAGATGCCTGGTCATGCAGGTTGTGCTCAGGTTTAGAACGTTTATGCCTCGCTTCATGCAAACCACTTGTGTCTTGTCGTCAGCAGATTGTCTGCAGAACTGCCACGCCAAGGAACTCCTTGGAGCTGGCTTTGGTGTGCTCGGTCCCTTTGTGCAGTGGGCAGTAGCAGGCGTACTGTCTAAGGGACGGCCGCTCCGCTTTTGCTGTGCTGGTGGCTCTGTGCAACCACCGCCTCTTCCTCCAAACTACACAGGTCACTCGCATGACCTTGATTCTATGTGGGGTCGAGGACCTCATCGTCCTCCACATCATCTTCCACCTAGTCTTCACCCCTGCCCTCCTTGTCGGTCTGCACACTGCAGAAAACACAGCTGTTGGCACCTGTGTTTCATCATCATCCGAGACGTGCTGCGGTGGTCCTCTCATGTACTCATCTTGAAACATAAGTGGTTGGGCATCGGTGCACTCAATCTCTTCCACTTCTGGGGCAGGGCTAGGTGGATGGCCCTGGGAAACCCTGCCAGCAGAGTCATCAAAAAGCAGAAGACGTGGTTCAAGGGGAGTAATCACTGGGATACATCAATACCAGGGTTCTCTCTATACAGGAAAGACAGAGAAGGCAAGAAGGGGGGAGGTGTGGCCCTGTATGTGAAAGATAGCATAAAATCTAATTTGATACAAGTTAGCGAGAACAATTTAGAGCCAGTTTGGGTTACCTTGCAGCTTTATAATCATAAGGTAACTCGTGTAGGTGTGATATATAGACCACCTAGCCAAGTCAGAGAATTAGATGATCTACTAGTTGAGGAAATAGCTAAAATGACATTGAAGGGGGAAGTTATCATTATGGGAGACTTCAATCTTCCAGATGTAAACTGGAAAACCAAAATAGCTAGTTCTGCCAGGAGTACAGATATTCTAAATTCCCTACTGGGATTATCTCTACAGCAAGTAGTGGAGGAGCCAACCCGGAAGAAGGCCATTTTAGATTTAGTATTCACAAATGGGAATTTGGTATCTGATATTACTGTAGGGGAAAGCTTGGGATCTAGTGATCACCAGTCAGTGTGGTTTACTATAAGTACAGTGACTGAGTCACACCACACAAAAACAAAAGTTTTAGATTTTAGAAAAACTGACTCTTCTAAAATTAGATTAGTGGTATACGAGTCCCTATCAGACTGGAACAGTTTCATTGGAGTCCAGGAGAAATGGGACTACTTAAAAGTGGCACTATTGAAGGCAACAGAAAATTGCATTAGGCTTGTCAGTAAAAGCAAAAAAAGGAAGAGACCACTGTGGTACTCAGCAGAAGTGGCCAAAATCATTAGAAACAAAAAGATAGCATTTAGGAATTATAAAAAAAAAAAACGAGGCAGACAAATTTTTATCATTAGGCAGAGAGAGGCCAAACAAGTTATAAGAGCTTCTAAAGCACAGGCAGAAGAGAAATTAGCTCAGTCAGGGAAAAAAGGCGATAAGGCATTCTTCAGATACATAAATGAAAAAAGGAAACTAAAACAAGGAATTACCAAATTAAAAACAAAAGAAGGAAGGTATATGGAAGAAGATAAAGAACTAGCTGACTGCCTCAATGAATACTTCTGTTCAGTTTTTACAAAGGAAAATGAAGGAGAAGGACCTCAGTTAGGAAAGAAGACTAATGAATCTTTTGATGCATGTGTCTTTACAGAGGAAGAGGTTCTAAGTCAACTGTCTAAAATTAATACAAATAAGTCACAGGGGCCTGATGGGATACACCCAAAGCTATTAAAA
The DNA here is from genome assembly GCF_014858855.1 of Bufo gargarizans. Taxonomy (NCBI): domain Eukaryota; kingdom Metazoa; phylum Chordata; class Amphibia; order Anura; family Bufonidae; genus Bufo; species Bufo gargarizans. The sequence continues at coordinate 44,542,917 of NC_058080.1, forward strand.
GAGCTCAGCGGTGAACTAGCAAAACCATTAACAGATTTATTTAACCAATCACTGGCAACAGGAGTCATCCCAGAAGATTGGAAATTAGCAAATGTTGTGCCCATTCACAAGAAAGGTAGTAGGGAGGAATCGGGCAACTATAGGCCAGTAAGCCTGACATCAATAGTGGGGAAATTAATGGAAACCATACTTAAGGAGAGGATTGTGGAACATCTAAAATCCCATGGATTGAAAGATGAAAAACAGCATGGGTTTACTTCAGGGAGATCATGTCAAACTAATCTTATTGATTTTTTTGATTGGGTGACTAAAATAATAGATGGAGGAGGTGCAGTAGACATCGCCTATCTAGACTTTAGTAAGGCTTTTGATACTGTCCCACATAGAAGGCTTATCAATAAAGTGCAGTCATTGGGCTTGGACTCCCATATTGTTGAATGGATAAGGCAGTGGCTAAGGGACAGGCAACAGAGGGTTGTAGTCAATGGAGTATATTCAGACCAAGGTCTTGTTACCAGTGGGGTACCTCAGGGATCTGTTCTGGGACCCATATTGTTTAATATCTTTATCAGCGAAATTGCAGAAAGCCTCGATGGTAAGGTGTGTCTTTTTGTTGATGACACAAAGATTTGTAACAGGGTTGATGTTCCTGGAGGGATACACCAAATGGAAAAGGACTTAGGAAAACTAGAGGAATGGTCAAAAATCTGGCAACTAAAATTTAATGTTGATAAGTGCAAGATAATGCACCTGGGGCGTAAAAACCCAAGAGCAGAATATAAAATCAGTGATACAGTCCTAACCTCAGTATCTGAGGAAAGGGATTTAGGGATCATTATTTCAGAAGACTTAAAGGTAGGCAGACAATGTCATAGAGCAGCAGGAAATGCTAGCAGAATGCTTGGGTGTATAGGGAGAGGAATTACCAGTAGAAAGAGGGAGGTGCTCATGCCGCTCTACAGAGCACTAGTGAGACCTCATTTGGAGTATTGTGCTCAGTACTGGAGACCATATCTCCAGAAGGATATTGATACTTTGGAGAGAGTTCAGAGAAGAGCTACTAAACTAGTACATGGATTGCAGGATAAAACTTACCAGGAAAGATTAAAGGACCTTAACATGTATAGCTTGGAAGAAAGACGAGACAGAGGGGATATGATAGAAACTTTTAAATACATAAAGGGAATCAACAAGGTAAAAGAGGAGAGAATATTTAAAAGAAGAAAAACTGCTACAAGAGGACATAGTTTTAAATTAGAGGGGCAAAGGTTTAAAGTAATATCAGGAAGTATTACTTTACTGAGAGAGTAGTGGATGCATGGAATAGCCTTCCTGCAGAAGTGGTAGCTGCAAATACAGTGGAGGAGTTTAAGCATGCATGGGATAGGCATAAGGCCATCCTTCATATAAGACAGGGCCAGGGGCTATCCATAGTATTTAGTATATTGGGCAGACTAGATGGGCCAAATGGTTCTTAACTGCCGACACATTCTATGTTTCTATGTTTAAGAGACTGCTGCATGACTTGGGGCTCAGACTGCTTGGCTGATTTGCAAGGGGGTGAGGTGAAAGACTGATGGCCATGGGCTGCAGGTGCCAACTCTGATCATTTAGCAGGGGATCGGGTGGGAGATAATGTGAAGGAACTGGAGGCACTGTCAGCAACCCAATCTACTATCGACTGTACTTGTTCTGGCCTCACCATTCATAGAGCGGCATTTGGGCCTACCAAATAACGCTGAAGGTTCTGTCGCCTACTGGCACCTGAGGAAGGGGTTTCACTTGTGCGTGTAGCTGGCACAGATCGACCACGTCCTCTCCTTGCACCAGGAGCTCCACCAACACCAGCAGCACCACGACCAGAGCCACGTCTCTTATATGACGCTCTCCTCATTCTTTGCATTCACCCACCAAACTAACAGATGGTTTATGTCAGGCGACAATGTAACCGCCAATAGTCAACAATTAAGTTCACTGACAGTAAGGCAGTGCCGGTGTCATAAAGAGGAAAACATTTCTTGAGGTCACACAACAGTGTGACAGGTGCAATTTAATACAATTACTTCACGGTTACAAAAAATGTGAATTTGTCAACCAACAATGTAACAGCAGTATTGACTGGTTTTATTGGACTGTCAGAAATGCAGCGCAGGCCGCAAATGTAGTATCTAGCACAAAAAGTGTGTTTTTTTAAACCGACAATGTAACAGCAGTATTTACTGGTTTTATTGGACTGTTAGAAATGGAGCGCAGGCCGCAAATGTACTATCTAGCACAAAAAGTGTGATTTGTTTTTTTAACCAACAATGTAACAGCAGTATTTACTCGTTTTATTGGACTGTCAGATATGCAGTGCCGGTGTCAGAAAGAGAAAAAAATTGCTTTAGTTCACACAAATATGTGACAGATTAATGTAATTAAATTATTTTCACTGGCAGGTATGCACTGCAGGCTACAGGGGTACTTGACCACCAAAAAAAGGGAATTTGTCCCCCTGGAATCTAACAGATGGATTTAATGAATAGATTTTCCCTGTCAGATATTCAGCACAGGGGTACTTCCCAGAAAAAAATGAGAATATGTCCCCCCCCCCCCACCCGGGGCCCTGAAGTCACATACAGATTACCTATATTATTTTCCCTTCCCCTGGCACATATGCAGTGCAGGTGACCTTAAAAAATGCCTAGATGTCGCCCACTGAGCTACCAGAACAGAATTAAAGTAATGTCCCTGGCACACATGCACTGCACTTGCAAAAATGGCCACTGATGCCCACCTAAAAAACAGACTGATTAAAGCTTATTTCTCTGTGGCACTAGGCTCAGGGGTACAAAAATGTAGCATAGCACCCACAAAAATAATCGCTGTAGTTTCAGATTTAACACCAAGAACACCAGAATTTTTTCCTATTCTCTCCCTTACAGCAGCAGCATCCTCTCCCTACACTGATCAGAGCAGAGTGACGT